>NC_142031.1:79414495-79717495 GCF_982192425.1 Myodes glareolus | reverse complement strand
CCAGAGGATAAACCCAGCTCAGCTTTAGTTCCTACAAGGCAGCCATGCAGCCTCAAAGACTCACAGGATTGGGGTCCAGAACTGCAAGTAAGGATGGAATGTAGGAGAGTCATTGGCTTGGGAGCTGGGTCTGCATTAGCCATAGCATAGGTTGATTGTTTCTCATGCAGCAGAGCATAGATTTAGCAATGTGGTAAGAAAAAAAGCAAGGAACAAAAACCTTTGTAACTGCTTTATAGTCACCTGCAGAGAGGTAATAAGAACTTGGCAGCAAAATGGCTGTGAGATTAGATCTGTAATGTGGTGTTTAATGTTGTCCATAGAGGATGGACACTTAGACAAAGGGAAAGATAAGTTGGTAAAGACAAAGAACGCTTTCAGGTGAAATTGTAGCTGACTTTATTTTGTTTATCACCACTACGTAGAAAAAAAGAGAGAGAGAAGTAAGGCAGTATTATCAAAGAGTGGCAAATGAAGATAAGCCAGAGAACTTCTTCCCTAATTTTTAGGAAAGCCCTGGATATTTTTCTCCACTAAATCAAATAAAACTTGGATTTGCTACAATAAGAGTGCAAAGAGGATGTAATGGAAATAAAAACAGAGCAGGTAGAACAGCTGAAATTGGATAGAAAAGGAATGCATAATAGAGGTAAAATCAACTTGAACAGTTAAATTTTCTTGCTTCAAAATGGGGATTAAATATAACTTAAGATCGCATCACCAAAGCTAAGGAACAAAATATATAAATTTAAAAAGATAAAGAGATCACACGTTTTCCACTCTAAAGTTACACTCCTCCCCAAAATAGAACTGAGATATGTACATGAGGCAGAAAAACATTTTTCATAATCAAGTAGTGAAGACACATATTTTCACATGTATGTAAAGAAATCACGAATATCACAGTATAGTGTGACAGGACAAGACAGTGTAGAGGTTCCTCCCTCTTCAGGCTGAACTAGAATTAGATCTTCTTGAGAAAGGATCACATGGAAAATTACTCCAGGAACCTCAAGATGGGTCAAGATACCCCGGCTACCTCAGCTTATCTTAAACTGCTTGCTTTTGCAAACCTCCCCGGTAGTTGCAGAGTGAGATAGTAGAACGTGATTTTTGTTTCATTTTTGCCTCCAGATTCTAGCTCTAAAATGCATGGGGAAACACTTGAGTCCCCAAATACCTGCGCATAGTCCCAGCTGTCTGGAATAAAGACTTCAATTGACTCTAAACAGTGTCAGCATGGCCATCTCTGGTGGGTTCCACTTTGTATATACAGAGGAAACCTTAAATAATCCCTGTAATTAGAATATATGTAATATATGTAACCATTAAACACTTTTGCAACCATTAAAAAAGTTCACTGTTCAGTTGCAAACTGGGCAAAATATTTACAAAGGTATTTTAGCAATGAACAATTGAAAAGACCTCTCCATAAACCTATGAAGACTTTAACAAGACATGTCTTCAAACACAAAATATGTTGAAGTTTACTATCCTAGGGAAAGATCAATGAAAATAATATTGCTGTACAATTGGCAAATGTCAAACGCTTGACAGGGAAACACTGGTTTAATTTTATCAAAGGAAAAAGAGTTTGGCATTCTGTCAAAATGGAAACTCCAGTGATCTTTCCTGCAGTAATTACATTTCTAGGACTTTATCAAACAAATAAACTTAAACACATTTGCATAACAAGCCAGTTTAGTGAGGTCAGGCCTGCCTCAGAATAACTTCCCAGTGAGTCCCGCTAGCCAGTAGTCCTTTGCCCTTGTTTCTCATCCTCTCTCCTAACCCAAAAGTCATGTAAAGTGTGGGGAGTTGAAAGACCCTGCAAATAAGGTATTTTTTTAAAAAAGCATGAATTTCATCCTAACTGCCCTCTATAAATTGAGTTTGAGACAGGGTCTCACTTTGCGCCCCAGCTCAGCCTGAAAACTCACTATGTAGGTTGGGCTGGCTTTGAGCTCACAGCAACAAAACCTCAGATATCTGGATGTAGGAATGCAGCAACTGAGACAATATGCCCATTCCAACCCTTCATTAATTTTAAATTTGCTAGAAACTGGATTTTTATAAGCTCATCTTATTTACTATAGAAAAACAAAAAATCTGAGTTAAGCATTACTCGAGAAGTTGGGAGGGAAATATTCACAAGATGGTATCCTTAGTATCTACATGTAGAACTCACCTCCTCATTAATAACAGTTGATGTCAACATCTAAAGGAGACTGTTGAGACATATGAGAAGAAACAAGAAAGCAAATGGAAGGTAGCATGCTCAAATAAAACACAACTTGCTAGCATCAAGCTTATCTCAGAATTTCTGCTTCCAGTTTTTCAGTCTGTAACACAGGCGTGAGGTGTTATATTCTTAATCTTCAGATTAGCAAGTAAAAATAACAATCCACAATTGAATTCTTTATAAATATATAGTTAACAGTTCATGTTTCTTTAACACAGCCTCTAATTCTACACTTAACTGCAGAAATAAAGCATGTCAAAGTTCAAAATTATATTTTTTTTCTTCTTACACTTTATTCAAGGTAGAAGTGTTGCATACATTATACAATTGATGTCAAATTGCTTAGAAGACTTTGTATGTTCTGAATAACGAGGTATTGAACATGGCTTCTGCAAAATAAGCTGAGCAACATGGAAACCAATTCTTTAAACCCAAAGAATATCATCACTCCATTTGTTTAGTTGCTTTCCTGATCCTAAATAATTGGAAATGAAGTGACTGACAGCAATGGTATCTCTTACGGCAAACTACCTAATTTAGATGTCAGTGGGATCTAAGAAAAACGCTTGAATGGAAACTAAGTGAGCAACACAGAGTAAACCAAGTCTGCTTGGCCAAGTCTCTTGGTATTAGCCAGAGGTGTGATTATTGTAGCAAGAAGCCATAGCATCCATGGATTTTTGTGGAAATCAATAAATATTTGCAGACTATAACTTCAGCAAAGATTTGATTTGCCAAACATTAGTCTTTTTTGCTTTATTCAGCATATAGACTGGATCTTCCTAAGAATATGGAGGAAATATTCACATTGTATATCAAAGGTAGTGGTTGTTTATAACTCTTCTTTTTAAATATTCAGAGTTTTGGACAAAGAAAACCAAAGCTACAATAACAAATGCGGTACATGGCTCACAGTCTTCACTCACAGCAGCAATGGCGACGTGGTCTGTCTTTCCCTAATGCATAACATTTTACTATCCAAATTAATTATCCTGCATTGAATGCCTCCTTTTTCTTTTTTTTATTTGTTGGTTGGTTTCTTGTTTTTGGTATTTTTGGGTGTTTTTCTTTCTTTTTTCTTTTTTTTTGAAAGCAAGATTTCTCTAGGTAGCCCTTGCTATCCTGGAACTCACCATAAACCAGGCTGGCCTTGAACTCACAGAGATCTGCCTGCCTCTGTCTCGTGAGTGCTGGGATTAAAGGCAAGTAGCACCACTTCCTGAACACTGAATTCCTTCTAATTCATTTGCCTTTTCAGGTACTGTTTCATGTTGGTAGAGTGTTCTCCTGAAGTGTGGGTATGCCTGGAGCCCTTGCTTCTTCCAAACACAGTCCTTGCAAACAGAAGAGCACTGCCTCATCCTAGTCTCTGGGAAATTTGGCAACCGATCAAAGCTTGTATTAATACAAAAGATTCTGCTGTGCAGCAATAGTGTCAAAGTCTTGTTTGTGTCACTCGGTCATGGTTTCCATGATGGTAATAAAGATTATATTAATGCTCACCACAGCCACGTGGCAATACACAGATTAATAGAAATGGGTTAAATAAATATGTAAGTTAGCCAATAAGAAGCTGGAGCTAATGGACCAAGCAGTGATTTAATTAATACAGTTTTTGTGTGATTATTTCAGGGCCAAGCAGCCAGGAATCAACAAGTGGTCTCTTTCAACACTTATATGCGTGTGTGTGCATATACATATACATATATATGAATGTATATATGATATGTGTGTATACACACATATTTATATTTAACTTAGGAGTTTATAAAGAATCTGTGTGAAGACTATCTTTGTCTTGCGTATCTGCTAAAAAGAGATGTCAGCAATTACAATTTAACAATGTTAAAGGTTATTCTCCTTGGAGTTTAGAACTAGACTAGTATAGCACAAGTACGATGACTCTGGCTTATAACTATGTATCTGCAGACACAGATCTCAAAGGCACAGTGATTATGGTTTTATATTTGGGGTGGTATCTTTACTATTCTGTATTCAAGCACTAGTTAACTTATTTCACATTATTCAATAACATCTACCTTGATCAGAAACTGTTTGGAGTAAAAAAGAAATATGATTTTTTGTCTTGCAAATAAATCCCTAGCACTATTAAAGAACTGCTCTTCCCTGAAATTATTAGCCATATGCACTGGAGTGTAGGTTAGACATATTGGCCATGGGTCATGTGTCTTATAAAACTGTCTCATTCTAAGACTTCTGGAAAAAATGTTGTGTGTGTGTGTGTGTGTGTGTGTGTGTATGTGTGTGTGTGTGTACACATACACATATATTTTCATGGATGCTCTCTATAGGATTTCTTGTTTATTTGATGTGAAGCAGGTTATTGGAGCAAGCATAGCGACACTTATTCTTTCATGGCAGAAAAAAACAATGCTATAAAAGCTTCAGAAACAAAAGCTGAAAATAATGCCTCCCAGGGTCAATATGGTTCTGTTCAGAACAGGAAGGGTAGGATAGCATCCACCAAGAACAGGGTAACATCAGCCAAGAGCAGGGTAGCATTCACCAAGAACAGGGAGGCATCCACCAAGATCAGGATGACATCCACCAAGAGCAGGGAGGCATTCACCAAGAGCAGGGAGGCATCTACCAAGAGCAGGGTGACGTTCACCAAGAAAGCAGTGGCATTCACCAAGATCAGGGTGGCATTCACCAAGAATAGGGTGGCATTCACCAAGAACAGGGTGGCATTCACCAGAACAAGTTTGAGACCAGCAGATTCTTTGGCTTTTTCAGGAGAACTGTGGTGAAACCAACTTAAAAAAAATAATAAATGGATCACTGACTGAAAGAAACACTAAAGGAGTTTAGAAGTAAACTTTTAATTACCAACAATATGCTCTCTTGAAATAATAATCCCTACAATTAAATCCAACATGCTTATGCAATTATGCTACATTTCACTTTCATACCAACTGGAAGTTTCCATGTTCTGATTTCAGAATAATATGTGTTGTATAGTTCTAATAGTCTTCTGTCTGCAGCACCATGTGTCACAGGCTGTTTGTCAGCCAAAATGCTCCTATTCTCTAGCAACCACTCTTCAAATCTCTAGACTGCTCAAAAGCCCACAATGTTGCTGCTTATACCTTATGCCCCAAATGTCGCATGGCTCACTTGTAAGATGATGTAACCATCCACAAAACTGCCCTAAGGTACTGGAAAAACTCTGTGGTGCTTTGAAATAATAAGGTCCCCAAAGGGAGTGCCACTATTAGGAGGTGTGGTCTTGTTGAAGGAAGTATGTCACTGAGGAGGTGGGCTTTGAGGTCTTAGATGCTCAAGCCATACCCAGTAGGACAGATCAATTTCTGTTTCCTGGGAGTCAAGATATAAGTAATCTCAGCTTCTTTTTTAGCAGTATATCTATCTGCATGCTGCTTTGCTTCTTACTATGATGACTGTACTAAACCCCCAAACGCTGAGCCACCCAATTAAATGATTTCCTTTATAAGAATTGTTGTCGTCATTGCACCTCTTCACAGCAATAAAAACCCTAAGACAAACACACCCAATTTAAAAAACCAAAAGTTCCAAAATGCATCACTACAATGTTTATCTTGAAAATGATTAGCAGACATTGCGAAGTTCTTAAATTAATTAGACATAAAAATATTTTAAAATGAAGTACTAATTACCCGCATATTCTTGATTTTCTCCACCAAAGTTATTTTTTTTTTTGTTGTTATTGTTGTTTTCCTCAGAATCACAAGGACCACGAAGATCATCTGGATTCGGAAAGTTATTAATAGGATACTGACTCATTAGTCCAAATATCCACATGAATAATACATGAAATATTGCTGATAAAGCTTTATAAGTAAATCAAACTGAAATTGTGTTGTGCTGTTTTATTAAAGACAGCCCGAAAGCTTTAAATAGTGCTTATTTATAAACTACATTGAAAGATAAAATATTTGCTTTGCAGCTCTTATTGCTGACAAAGTGCCAAAAATCATTTTTAAATTAGTAGAGATAATAAAATATTAAGCGATCCATAAATCATCACAGAAAACAGAAAAGGTGAAGTGAACGTGGGCTTGCAAAGCATCATTACTTCAGAAATGTAAAAAAACAATGTGGCAAGAATACTAAGACAATTACTTTAATTTTAAATATTAATTTATGCTGGATTTTCAGTTCAGGTTTCCCTTGCATTAAGAGGGAGCTAGGCTTACGAAGCATATATTAAAAGTCAGTTATTCATTTTACAAAATGCATTATTACATTACAAAATTATTTTTAAAGTTTGCTTTAATCGGATAAGATCCTATCTAAAACACAAGAGAATGTTTCTGAGGCTACCCTTTATCAGGAAGAAGCCTACAGAGACATGGGGTGTTAGACCTGGTACACCGATCCGGAAGCCCACTAGGCTGGAGTTGAAATGCCTTGTACCGAACTGTCCTTCAGGAAGAATATGATTTGGGTTGAAAGGTTTTAGTGTTCTGACATGGATTTGTTTTTATTGCTGTTATTCAATACTGAAGGTTTGCAACCCATTATAAACAAGTATAGCATGCCATTTTATGACAGGAATATGGAGCTCATGTTATATACTGGAAAAGGGAAATTGCATCTTCAGTGTTTTGTATGAAATGTCCCTGAATAACAGCAGTACACCAAGGTCTGGTTTTATCCCTAGTGGTTGGAACATGAGTGCAGCAGACAGCTCTGGTGAGAGGAACCCATGATCTGTTGGCTGGAACCCAAAGCAGCTATCCCACCTGCTATTAGGGATAAAGCCATGTGAGCATCAAGGGGGAAACACTCAGGAGTTATATGGTGCCTTACTAACCCACATATGAATGATAAGTATTGTGATTATTCATAAGAATGTGTTCCTGGTAAATGTCCTAAGGAAGTAAAGTGGTTTCTTTCAAAAGCTCAGAGTTCAAATACAATAATATAGTTCTAATTAGCCAAGAAGTTCTGATAAGTGAGAATCATAGGTAAACACTGCAATTATCTTTAATTTATTAGTTTCTGGGTCCTATTTTAGATCTAAATTTTCACTGTAGTCTACAAAAGCTGTGTTCAAGCCTTAAAGAAACGCTATTTCTATTAGTGAAAAAAGATTGCCAAATTTTTAAAAATTCATTATCCTAAGAATAAAAACATCAATGCCTCAGAGTTTCAAACTCTGTTCACATGAAGCAAAACATTTATTATTTTATGAAATTAATATAAATTAATCACATATTGAAAACAAGTATCTAACTTGTTACCTTAGACATGAGGCATTGACATATTTAATCAAAATATTTCAGAACTATTAATTTTAATTTCATAACCTTCCTGTCTTGGACTCACATTTTTTGAAGTATATATTTAGAGCTGAAGAGGTGGCTGAAAAAATAGTTGGGCACATTGTTATTTAATGCTTGGTATGCCTTGCTAATGATTTGTAAATCTACAGATCAGATGATAGAAAAGCACCACAGAGTTTTAACTCAGGAGTGGGACAGTTATATTTGGTTTTAGCCACCAAGGTCCAAGTGTGGAGGTCAAGGGTCAACTTGCAGGAGTGATCTTCCCCTCTGCCATGTGGATATCAAAGATTGAACTCAGGGGGTCAGGCTTGGGAGCAAGTATCTTCATCCACTGCGTCATCAGAGTGGCTCTTTTAAACTTTCTTCTACTTATTATTTTGCTTTTATTTGCTGGTTTCCTTTTTTGTATTTTTTTCCTTCATAATGTGAACACAGGGAAAGAAATCATGAAAACTCATCTTTTATTTTTAAAAACAGTTTTTAAAAGTTATAAGTAGGCATGTGTCTAATGATCTCAGGATTCTCAGTCCATGGCAGAGAAAGATTCCATAACGTCTCAGTTTCTTAAAAGTGTATTTCTTCTGGTGCTTGGGGCTGTACAGTAGTTGTGTACCATCAACTTGACATGTTGGACCCAGATTTCTCATTGTCTACTAATTTCTCACCAAGCCAACAGACCACAATTTCAACAATTCTCTTCAGTTGGCGCCCACTGATAGCCTCCCGAGCACACAGTACTTGAGTCACTCCTTGACAATAAAGTGGGAACTCTAGACAACGACTACTACTTCTTCTTCTTCTTCTTTTTTGTTTTTGCTACCATCTTCTGATCCTTAGTGCTTCTTGCACCTATGAATCTAATATGAAATAAAACTATGTTTTGTTCTGCATCATCTCCAGTAACTAGGAAAATGCCTAGCCCAGAACACACTAATGGTAGTAGCACATTCTTGTTTTCTATCCTAACTTACCAACCAGTTCTAATCTCTTATCCACTTAATACAGGAAATTCTTTCATAAGATCCAAACTGTGAAACGAACTAGGGCAGCAAGCACTTTGTTTCTGAATCTTTCAAATAAGAGATAAATACTTTTTAAAATTGTATTTTAAAAAAGGACGCACACAGCAATGCAAAAACCCCAGGATGCAAAATATCTTTTGGAAACAATTTTATGAATTCCAATATGTGAAATAATTTTATTGATTTAGATTCATTTTACTTGCATACTGTCTGCCTGGAACATTATCAATGCTGGAACAATATTCATAATATACATTTACATCCTTCTCTGACAATAAAATTTATGAAAAACAAATAACAAAACAAAACAACAACAACAAAAAAGACACAAACAAAAAAACCACCTGCAAACTACCAATGCAACTCACCCTCAGCACCTGGAGTTCCATTAGGCATTCTCTACAGTAGTTTATTTGAAGGGACAAAGAAAGCTTGAAAATAGCAGAGAATCAAAGAACGAAATACTCTCAAATTGGGACTATTATGGGGAGTAACAGAAAACTTAACAGAAAAGGATAAAGAAAGTAAATAAAATTCAGAAAAGTATAAAGTATGAATATGCCACAAATATCATTCAACAGAGTCTAAACAAACAAAAGCACAAAAATTTCTGACATCTTGTGATTATCATCCAAAAACTGTGAAGAAAAGTGATTGCTGTGTAATTTAAATATTTTAAAGAGTTCATATTACACACACACATGCATTCACGGTACTTTAGATATACTAAGATAAAATTAGAGTTTATACTTCAGTGCTCTCTTGATAATGGAGAAATTATTTTTCGTCTTAAAGAAATAACATGTCCTTCACCTTTCTTTTAAACATAGGCATATGTTCATTTCTGTGTTTGTTTCCATGATAATGATTGATGGATAAAACTTATGCTTATTTAAGTATTTCAAATTAGTAATATTCTGTACATCAAATAGATTTCTTCATAACATCATCTCAATGATATCAGGTATAATAGTTTTTCAACAAGTATATAAAAATAGCAAAAATGACACAAGAAACGCTGCTAACTCAGATGCGGTCATCCCTGAGCACCACTGTGTTTCCTACTCATATTCAATAGCATTCTTAAAGTTTTGTAAATTGGAAGTTAATCACAGAGTGCCTGTCTTTTCTTTCTATATTTTTCTTCTCCAAATTATACAATAAGTATACATATGCCTCTATGAATTTTGTTGCGCCATTAGAATTAGAAAGATTAGGAAATATCACAGGGAAAAGGACTGGATTTTTTTATCATAGTCTTCCAAAATTGTACTCATGTTAGTTCACTGCAGATATGGAACAATATTTGAAGAAATTCCCTTGATTTGATACTGCCCAGTGTTCACATTGTCTACATATTAGCAAATGTTATCTCCTTAAGATAGAAACCATAATGGAAGAAAGATCACTAAAAATAGCCTGTCTCTCAAGTTCATGTCATACCATCTGATTTTAGGATGCAATCTTCATCAGAGTATGAATGAATTATAACTAGAAGCTCTGGTCTCTGTTTCTATATTTTAACATGTAGTGTACCACATGTTAGATAAAAGCACATCTTAAACAAGTGAAAATAAGTGCTAGTTGCTGATAAGAGGACTCAATTTCCCTTGTGTCCTGGCTTGCTTTATCCATATAAGAAATAGTGTTCAAAAAATTATTTATTCTGCATTATATTTTTCATTTGCTATCTTAGGAAGATTTCTAGATGATCATTCAGAGATACATTAATTTATACAGAATTATAATTTAAATTGTAATGTAAGGTGCTTTTATGGTAGGAGAAGATCATGGAACTGCTGGAGAGAAGGAATAGACACAATAAAGCAGATATCTGAAATAAAATTGTATATTATTGGCAAACAACCTAAGTACATGTGATGCTTTAATAATCAAAACAAAAATCCACAACAGCCTTTCTCTCGTGTTTGGTTAGCACAGAGTTATTTTGCACCACATTAACACTTCTTTCTCAGCCACTCACTGAACCTATTTGCTAGAAGCTGAATTTTGCAGTGAGGTCAAAGCTATGATTGTCAACTGGCAACATCTGGCTCCCTGGAGACATCTGACAATGTCTTGTGATATTTTGATTTTCATAGATGGAAGAGAAGGGCTACTGGCAACAAGTGTGTAGAGGCCAGGTATGTAGTTAAATATTATATGCTGCACCAGAATGTTCCCTAATAAATAGACCCATCCTAAGATGTCAGCAATGCCAAGACAAGGCTCTCTAGCAAAATCCATGAGGAGAATGTAAGAGGGCATGACATAGAAGGCTAAATATCTTTTAAGGAAATGATTTTTTTTATATTGTCAAAAGAAACAGATATGTGGATCATGAAGGTTTTACTAGAATAGAACTGAAAAGTCAGATGGAGACAGAAAGCAAAAAGCCATGGAGAAGATACAGCAATGAAGTAAATAGAAAGGATGCAATTTAGAAAGACGAAATTTTTAAGATGATTGCTGTTGACCCAGTCATTATGTGATGTGGACATGGAGAGAACACAAAAAGAAACTGAACAGAAAGTTAGTTCAGCTTTGGAATTTTAGAACGGAAGAAGATTAGTTATTTAAGAACTCCCTAAGCAAGTCTGGGGACTTGGTACTATAGTGGTTTTGTTTAGTATTAGTGAGACCCTTGTTTTGACCTCAGTCTTCAGCACCACCATAATGAGTAACAAAACAAAACAAAAACATCACAAGATTAAGAGAGAAAAAAACAAAACAAATAAACAAAAACAATATACACAATCAAAAATTAGTCAACAAGTGGTTTTTTTAAGGAAGAATTAATATCACTTAGATGCTCCTTGTCCCTCCTACAATGGAAACAAGATGTCTACAACTAGGCAGTTGTATATCCCCTTTCATGGTGGAATTTCCCTTTAGGACAATTGCTTGATTTCTGGTAGTTATGTTGTTTCTACTTTACCAATTGTTATTTTCCAAAAAAAAAAAAATCCTTATTTTTTTTCTGTGTCATTTATATCACCTTGATACACAAGGTGATCTCCAGAAAACAAACAAAAGCTCAGAATCCACATGAGAACACATAACAAGACAGAAGAAAGGAGGCTGTTGTGTGGGTTCCTGGTGATCGGGTGTTAAGAACACTAGATAGTTAAGAACAGTGGATTAGCACAACACAGAAATGAATTTAAGTTTGAGAGAAACCAATAACCTTGGCAAAACCGTGTCTTTCACGGTCAAAGACTGGGCTGAGAAATTAATGTAGGTAAGGCTGAAAGCACTTTGCTGTATGCAGTTGACAAGTTGACTGAATGATGAGACTTGGCAGTGGGAGCTCCTTTGGCCAACAGCCTTTAAAAGACCACACCAACAACCTGGACAACTACATTCACATAAAATCTGAGAGAGCTTGGGAAGTAATCCTAGACACAAAAGAACATGGTTACACACGGCTTCTTGGTAGCAACATTTTCTCGGGTGGGCTCTGTTTGTGAGATGCAAATGCGTCTTATTTAAGAGAAGCTTCCTGACTCAGCTTTAGCTGCAAAAACCTTGCAGCTGTTTTAAGAGGACCCGCCAGCAAACACTTAAATGGTGTTTATGAATAGACAACAGCATGCTTCTTGGTAGTGGCACAGACTTTGAAACTCCATAAAGTCCTGGCAATAAGCATGGCTCTCACCAGCACCTCTGCAATGAAGCTAGACTCTCAGAAAGCTACGAAATTGGATGGATCTAGCCATTAAAGCTGCAGCTTTAATCCTAGCCATATTGCTTAGCAAATTAAAGACTCAAGTGGTCAGAAAAGATAGATATACAGTAAAAACAGATTAAGATGAAAAAATGTCTAAACTGTTTAGAGTGTGTTTAAGAATATATGTAGACTTGGGAGAGAAAAGAAAAAAGATAAAGTCCTTTGAGAGAGAGAGAGAGAGAGAGAGAGAGAGAGAGAGAGAGAGAGGGAGAGGGAGAGAGAGAGAGAGAGATTAGTTGGGTGTGGTGGCACACACCTTTAATCCCAGTATTTGGAAGGCAGAGACAGGGGGGATCTCTGTGAATTCTAGGGCAGCCTGGTCTACAGAGTGAGTTTCAGGACAGTCAAAGATACACAGAGGAAACCTTGTTCTCAAAAACCCAAAAATAAAAAAATAGTTTTTTTTAAAAAAAAGCCATGTAAAGATGGAAATTACACAGAGAATCTGGATATTGAATGTTATTTTTCTTTCTTTGAATCGTTTGATGGCTGAGAAAGGAACAAAATTTTTCTAGAATTTTCTAGAACAAAATTTCCTGGATTAGTCCAACATATATATATTGGAAATGCCTTGACTTAAAAACATAGGTCAAAAGATATGTTACTTTAGAGAAGAGATTTTTGTTTTTGTTTCCACAGGAAATTAGAAGCTGTGGATTCAATCCGGATTAAGAAAAAATTAAGTTTGGTCAAGGAAAGACCCATGGAGACACTCTGATAGGAGCAAATGGCCCAGATGATCCAACATTTCAGAGGACCTTTGTTGGAGTTTCCTCTGAGTTCAACATCCATAATAGCCTCAAGACTACTGGCTGAGATAATCAAGCCTCACAGAATATTCCAGTCAGGATATCACCACAATTCTAAATTTTCTTTAGGTTCCCATAAGATTATCAGTGCCCCCAGTCAGCAGGAAGTAGCCTAGAAAACTATGCCTACATTCCCAAAAAGTGGATTATGAATGTTTGCCTTTGTTTAAAATGTTGGTTACAAGTTGTTGTGGATAATTGTCAGGAAAAAAAGCTAAATAAAAGAGACTTGGATCAGAGTTCTTGTTTTGAAAAAAGGGGGAAGAGTGCTGTGAGACAGTGGTCTTGTACCTGTCACTTGTATTGTCTTCATAAAATGCTGATTGGCCAGGAGCCAGGCAGAAAGTATAGGCAGGACAACCAGGCATGAAGTAGAGGCAGATTGATGAGAACAGGAGAATTCTGGGAAGGGAAAAGACTCAGTCTGCAGTGGTAACCTAGATGCAGAGGATGCAAGATGAGAATGCCTCACTGATAAAAGGTACCAAGACATGTAGCTGACATAGACAAGATTTATGAGTTAATTTAGGATATAAGAGTTAAAAAGAAGCCTGAGCTAATAGGCCAACCAGTTTACAATTAATGTAGGCCTCTATGTGTTTCTTTGGGACTAAATGACTGCAGAACCAGGCTGTACAGAAACCTATGTCAACAAGACTCTCTCTAAATGAGGCTGTCAAAGGAACCCCTTCTAGTGCTGCATTCTGTCTCAGGGCCTATTTGCCTGCAGCTGAGGTACTATTACCGTTGAATGTAGATGTAATGTAACCAGTATATTTTTATTTCTAGAAGATAGTAGAGAAAATTCCACAGTGCGATTATCCAGTGTATGCTTACTGTAGGAGGGAAAGGGTATTGCATTTTACTCCAGGAAGTAAACAAACAATGTTTAAGGCCTCTGAATTAAAGGAGAAAAAAAATCTGATGTTAGAAAGCAATAGAGCATATGTTTTTCCATGCACACAAACTAAACAAATTTAACAAACAATCCAGCTGTGTTTTATCTTGCCTTCCAGATACATGTATCCTTTAAGTCATTCCTCTTTTTCAAGTCCCACTGAAACCTGTGAATCTACGTTAACTAAAAAGGATTTTAGCATAAGATTATATCTTTACCTTCTTGATTAAAAACCTCCCTTGCCTATGGTAAGCCCTAGAAGGCCATAGGAAGATTCATAGGCACTTACCAAGCAGGCCACACTTGGCTGCGGAGAAAGATTGAGAAGACCAGGTGCTCCTCAGTTCCTTTCCAGCCCATAGACATATTCTGAGAGAAGCATTCATCATTGGAGTGCCTGTGTCCTAGAAAATCAATCCTCCTATACATTACATGGGTTTCTGCCAGTACCAGCAAGGAGTAATTTAACCTGGCTGAAAGCTGACTGGATATCTAAGAGATGAGTTTTCTGCTTCCTAAAACATATTGTTCTAATATTTCTCCCATAATGGAAAAGTGTCTAACAAAATCTAAACTGACTTTTATTTGAAAAGAGCAGGTGCTGTAGTGTGTCAAGGAACCTAAGTCATAGAATAATCAATTCTTGTGCTGTGTTTCATCCAAACAACAATGCCTGCAAAGACTTGGAATTTACAAGGCCTGTAGAACCTACAGCAATCATTTCCCCAGTGGCGGTATGGGGTTCCATACACAGCCTCACTGTGCTGTAGCTGGCTCATCAAGTACTAATGGCAATCTATAAGTGCTTCAAACCAGGATGTCAGATCCCTCACTCACAGAACAGCTCCTGGAAGCAGCTCCACCTGTTCAGTCACACAGTAGGTTTTATCATTTGACTTGAGAGTCCTCTATGCTAATTTCTTCATTTAAATAAAAGACTAAAACTCTCTTTATTTAAGAAGGGGGCAGCCTAAGGGTTTAACTGTTGTTCAGAGACTGGAACTGGTATTTGATAACAGCAATGTCACTGTACTCTTATCCACCAGAAAAAGCTCTTCTTATCATTTGATTAATATGGATTTTAAAAACTTGTGACATGTTTAATTATGAATTTATTGTTAACTATGGTATTGACCTGATAGTTTTTATAACTGCTTATAAGACGTTGAGGAAAGTTGGTGTTGACCTGACAGTGTTTAGAAATGCTTATAAGATGTTGAGAAAGGTTTGACACACCTTGTAAATGTTTGGATTTAATGCATATGTTAAAAAAAATTTAGATTTTGATACAATGTAAAAAAATTTAAGAGGTACTCTAAACTTACCTGAGGAAAGATTTTCAACTCAAGCGACCCTCTTCTTTAAATAGGAGACTATAGTCTTTAAAAGCTTGATTATTCATAAAACGTGATTATTTCTCCTAATGAAAAAGTATGGCTCCAAGACACAGAGCCCAAATTTATCTCTCTCCCTTAATCTTATTTCTTCACAGAGATCAGCAGTCAATGACAGGTTTGAAGTTTCTCCCCATCAGATGCCTAAGACAAGAATTTTCATAAAATGGAATGCCTGTTCCAAGGATAAGTAAATTTGGGTAGAGGGAAAGTCTTTGCCTAAGGCAGACATGATCACCTCTCCTGTTGCAGAAGCACAGGTTTTATAAAATTACTAAGAGACAGTGAATTGTAGGCCCATATTTCTACATGGTATGGCAACCAGAATCCCAGGCCACAGTTTGCACCTGCCAACTGGTCACCTAGCTCTCCCCAAGGTCAGGATATGCTATTCTTGCTCTGATTCTTCTTTGTACTATGAAGGATGCCTGGAATAGAGATGCTAATTCGGGCAACATGACAGAGCTGGCATACAGTGCAGAAAGATAGAAAGACGTGACAGAGAGGGCATAGAAAAATGTGAATGTGACTAAAGTCATTCACCTGATTACCTAGGAAACAGAATGCTAAGAAATTTACCCTCGGTTCACATTTTGGTATAAAGCCTGTTTGGAGACTAAACACGAAAAATTTTCAGGATGTAAACTCAGGATTTCATTATGGATTACTAAATGTGAGCTGTGTCTTTATTCCCATGCTTCCCCTCTGGTGAGGAGAAATAATTTATGGTCCAGGATGGCACAAAACTGAAGTTAAGAATCAGATCCCATCCAGCATTTCTTTTTATTTTCTTTCAGAGAAGATTAATTTTTATATGCTTAAAAAGAATTGGAGAGAAGGAAGAACAAGGAAAATACAGAAAATGGAAATTTTCAAATTGAAACTGCAATATCCACAAATAAAGTCACATGGCAAAGTGGTCACATTTATTTATATGCTGGCTGTGGCAGTGTGTACACCATTCAGTAGAGGTAAACAATTGTGACAGCGATCTAGAAATCAAAAGTGTACTATTTGAGCCTTTGGAGATAGATTTTGCCAGTTTCTGATTAAAAATGTCACTGGTTATTTTCACTCTAACACAGGTTACAAAATGTATTACTATCAACTTAATGAGATTTGGATCATCCTTCTGAGCATTGGTCAAAAGTGATAAATTCCCTCGCTAAAGTTTATTGTCAGCACTAAATGCAGGTAAAGAAGGGCCCTATGACTAACTTAGGCAATGTATTGCTAAGTGGTATTTGGAAAAATTTCTTTCTTGTGGTAAAGCATCTGCTAGTGCCCTGATACTCTTGGAGGGCACATTTAATGCAGTCTCAGAACTTCTCTTTTGAAATCTTTTAAATCCTCTCCACAATGCCAAGTCTTGACCCATTAAACCTGAACTTGATTCATATTTTCACCTTAAGTCATTTAGAAGTAGTTAGTGGAGAGAAGAGAGAAGTGCACTACTGGGAATAGAAGGTGACCTCGATAAATATTAGTGGAATGAATTCACCTGGTTCAATACAAAGTGAGGCTAATTCAACAGAAAGGAACAAAGCCTGCTGAAGACACATCCATCCATTCTCGGTGTCCCTGTGAGTGCCTACACTAAGGAACTTTGTTTCTGCCCTCGGTTCTCACCCATTTCTTGCTTTGTTGAGGTACACATGGCTCTCCTCCACCTCTAAGACTATCATTTTTCCACATCGAACTCAACTGGATCCTGCTCGCCACCTGTTTGTTCACTGTAGACTTGTCTTGACACCTTGTCTCTGAACAATTCTGATTTACATGTCCCAACAACTTTATACACATACACATGCACACATGTGTACACACACACACACACACACACACACACACACAAACACACACATGGCTCATCTTTAATCCAAAGTTCCATCTCTATTAACAGGACTTTGTCAGATCTCTATGAAGTAAGTAAGTACATAAATTTCATGTACCTAGTGCGCACAGCCTTAGGTCATGCTATGTTGTGTTAGAGTCTGCATAGCTGTATATAAAAAAGGCAGATGTAGCATTCAAATGTGAGGACACAAGACAGCAAGGACATAGAAGCAATGTGAACAAGGCACTCTATCTGGGGCATTCTGTGTACCAAAATGAAACGAAATGTCTTATGGGGTACCTGATATGGTATAAGACTTGGGAATTAATAACTCAGTAGGGAAAATTAGGGTTCTTTGATGGAACGGCAGAGCTGCAGAAATCAGTATGGCAGGACGTGCTGGGCATGGTGGTGCATGCCTCTAATCCCATAAATCAGAGGGCAGAGGCAGGCAGATAGCTATTAATTTGAATCCAGCCTGGTCTACTTTATGAGTTCCGTGTTAACAAGGCTAGATAATGAGAATTGGTCTTGATAAGTCAAATATATCAGTAAGACAGAAGGAGTGACATAAGAGTGACACCCTCCCTGATGTCAAATGACCAACGCACTACGTTGTGTATGATATCTCAAGCAGAGTGAGCATGCTCCAGTTCTCTATGCTGGCTGGCTGTGTCGTTAAAGGGAGGGGTTCCTACATTTTCTTCCATTTTCACTCCTTACAGTAAACCAGACATGTCTTTTGAGTGAACCCCAGCCAGTTCACATCCACAGGATTGAAACTGATACTCTTTTAATTTAATAACTTGTCTCTAACTTTAAGAGGCTGCTGAGAGTAGCCACGGTGTCTGTGCAGACAGTATGTGTGATACCAGGGGACTTTCGAAAAGAAAGAAACTTATTTGAAACCTTTAATAAAGGTTTCTGAAATGAGTTTTTTGAATTAAAATAGCCACATCCATTGAGTGGGCAGATTTACACTATAAAAGAATGAGTACAAACAGATTAAATTACAACATCACAGAGCTAGGTGAGATTACCTAAATTACCATCCACATTCCTGTACAGCAAATATGTGTTGTTTCCAATATTTATTTTCTGTATAAGTCTCAGTGTTTTCACTATCCTTAAACAATTATAAAACTGTAAATGATTTACAATATCTAAAAACAGGATAACAACTATCTTATAGATTTATAATGTTTCTCATTCTGTTACAAAATATAAAGAAATTAATAGATGTCAAATAATTTATTTATTAATATATCTATTAAATAAACATTTCTTAAATGCTAAGAACTGAACATAAGCTAGAGAAGATCTTGTCTTCTGAAGAGTTCATTGTGATCGCTAAAGAATGGCTCAGCAGTTAAGAGCATGTATTACTCCTGCAGAGGAACAAGTTCAGCTCCAAGCACCCATATGAAGTAGCTCACAACCACCTGTAACTCTTCCGCCAAGTGATCCCACATCCTCTTCTATCACACACATATGTTAAACACACATTGATAAACGTTAAATAAATTTTTAAAGGCCTTTCATTGTGAAAGAAAAGATATTAATGAAGACAATTAATGCAAGAAGAAAAGAGCAGAAAGGACAGATTGGTGTCAGAAGAAGGCAGAATTCAAGAATTTTCTAGATGGAAAATGGAACCTGGGATACGGGCAAAGTAGAAGGTCCTTCTGCATTGCTCGGGCAACCCTAACTATGTTTGGTTACTGAAACACAACAGAGCCTTCTCACCAAGAGATATCACTACTGATCACTAAAGAAATTGGTTAATAAATCCATTTCATTTTCAAGTAGTCCCTTTATTAAAATATCAAATCATACTAGGAAGAATTCAACTTCAGTTTGTGCAAGTAGAATCTTATTACTAAAACCTAAAAAATGAGAAGACAGCAAAATTCCAAAGAAAGAGTGGAAAGAAGTGGCTTCTCCTTAACCATAGTTTAGTCAATCCCTAGTCATATGTTTGTAATTTTTTTAATGAATAAAGTCTATAAATTATTGGACATATCCTATCTGTGCATTAAAGCTTCAAAGGGGTGAGCTATAGTATTTCTTACATCTCCTGTTTTTCCTCTTTCTACTTGCTGTTTTCCAGATCTGTCCTCTCTCTGCTTCACCACAGTTAGGGTTTGGATCTCTTTAGTTTTAGTCTACTTTGAACACTGTAAACCATACCCTTCACTCAAATGGCCAACTTTTAACTTTAGACTCTGTTTCTAAGGAATCAGGATAGTACAGCAGACTTAAAAAAAAACCTACCCCTAGTTCTAATACATGATTCAAGGTGAGTTTGTTAAAAATGAAGGGTCGTTACTCAATATGATTTAAATTTTTCCTATATTCAATATTACAAGGTAATTGAGAGAAGTAGTAGTAGTTTTGGACAAAAATTCTATTTAATACTCTGCTATGGTATGTCTAAAAAGATGGGTACAAAAATAAATTTGAATTTGCACTCAAATAATTCTGAATTCAATTGTCTACTATAGAACATCTCCATAAATCAAGGTTCTGAATATTGTTTTATCCTGTTATGGTTTAAGAGAAATTCTAAATTGCACATTAGTGTTTTTGCAAGATGTATAAACTGTCTTGTAAAACAATATGACAAAAAATAACCTACAATTTCAATGGAGGTAGGAGTTCCTCTCTGGAGAGTAAACAAGTCGGAAGACAGTGAGGGAATTTCTCATACTACTGTAGTGCAAATCACTTCAAAAAACAGGGTATATCCTCAGCTCTTATTGCACTCAAAGAAAACTGGAAAGCAGAATAAAGCTCCATGAGTAACTTCTAAAAGCATCATTGGTCTACCACAATAAGATCCCTGGAATTCACCCTCATGTCATTTAGATACAATAGCACTTTTAAATGTGCCTTAAATACCAGTATGTGCTACAATGTAGAATGATGTCTTTGTAAAAAAAATATTTAGGGCTCAGGTGAATGCATTTAAAAATCATATTATTTCCTGTGACTTTATGGAGATAAGTGAGCTATTTAGACTTCATGTCTACTTGTGGTGGTTTGAATGACATCAATCCACACAGGCTCATATATTTGTATGCTTATTCACCAGAAACTGACACTATTTGAAATGATTAAAAGGATTAGAAGGAGTGTTCTTGTTAGAAGAAGTATGTCACTTGGGGTTGTCTTTGAGTTTTGAAATGGCCATGTCAAGCCAAGAGTCTCTCTGCTTATGGATCAGGATGTAGGTCACAGTTACTGCTCCAGTGCCATGTCTGATACTATGCTGCTTGTCATGTTGATAATGCACTAAACCTTCAAAACTGTAAGCAGGACCCCAAATTAATGTTTTCCTTTATATGAGTTGCATTGATCATATTGTCTCCTCACAGTGATAGAATTGTGACTAAGACAGTAGTAAATGTATAATCATCACAGATAAAATTGATCGTATTGTCTCCTCACAGAGATAGAATTGTGACTAAGACAGTAATAAATGTATAATCACCACAGATAAACTACAGAACAATCATATTAAATTACAGAAGCACAGGATAGAGAGAATTAGAGAAAACTAGATCCACTGGAAGCAGAAGCCAGGAGCAAATCCAGTCTTGGGAGCCAACCCAGTCCTGGAACACTGGCAGACCAGGATTGAGCCAATGATCAGACTCAGAGTCTGTGACCTCCACTGGAACCAGACTGGGACTGACCCAGTTACCTAAGACACAGAGAGAACAAACTCCACCAGGAGCAGAAAATAGTAGCAAACACAGTCCAGGGACATGGATGGATCAGAATTGAACCAGTGACCAGGTCCAGAGTCAGTGATCGACACCAGAACAGGTCTAATTCCAAGCCAGGGATTTCTGCAAGAGGAGATCCAGACCAAAATTTACGGAAACAGATCAAAGCCAGCAGCCTAGGCCAAAGTAGGCCTGAGACAGCAAACTCCAAGTGAGCAGACCAAAGCACAGAAGCACTGAGCTACCTGCAGGAACAGGAATAATTGACAGGTTAACTAGAACAATAACACTGACGGTAACACAAAGAACAACCATTGAGCTTTGGATTCACTAGCATCTAGAAGATTATTCAACAGAATCTCAGACAACCCCAACCACACCTATTAGAGGAAAAGATGAGTAGAAAAGGTGAGATCACACGCTACACCAGAAAGAGCAACGCAATGCCAGTAAAACCTAACCTGAAAAAGTAAAACCTGAACAACCAAATATGGGTGAACCAGAAGAAAATGACCTAAAAATAACCTCAAGAGAATATTAGAAATTCTTAAAGATTAAATGAAAAATTACCTTAAAGAAATGGAGGAAAAAACAAACAAAAAATTGGAAGATATTAGCAAATCACTTAAAGAAAACCAAGAAAAAGAACTCAAACATATAAAAGAAAATATTCAGGACTTAAAAACTGAGATAGAAAAAATAAAAAAAAACACAAGCTGAAGGAATTATAGAAACAGAAATTATGAGAAAAAGAGCAGGAACCAAAAATGCCAGTATGAACAACAGAATACCAGAAATGAAAGAGAGAATCTCAAGCGCTGAAGATAAATAGAGGAACAAAAAGAAGAAAACTCACCTAAGAGATAACACAGACACAGAAAACAATTATCACTTGTACCCACTTATAGGTGGTTTTTAAACATAAAGCAAAGAAAGCCAGCCTACAAACCACAATCCCAGAGAACTTAGAGAACAATGCGGAAACTAAGAGAAATTCACTTGGTGCGGGAGAATTGTCTGTATTCTGTCAATCATGTTTTAAATAAATGCTGATTGGCCAGACAGGAAACATAGGCAGGCCAACCAGATAGGAAGTATAGACAGGGCGATGAGAACAGGAGATTTCTGAGAAGAAGGAAGCCCATTCCTCCCAGTCCTGCCCAGATCATGGAAGAAGCAATATGGGACCTGCCTCGCTGAGAAAGGTACTGGGCCATGTGGCTAACATTGACTAGAATAATGGGCTAACAAAAGTTATAAGAGCTAAAATGAAGCCTGAGCTAATGAGCCAATCAGTTTATCATTAATATAGATTCTCTATGTGATTTTCATTGGGGGCTTACTGGCTGTGGGAACTGGACAGGACATAAATCCCAATAAGTAGGCTCTCATGTTACACTTACATAGATATAATCTACATGGGAAGTAGAAAGTATAAAAAGACAAGATCTGCTGAGTAAATTGGGAGCATGAGGACCTTGGAGGAGGGTTGAAGGAGGTAGAGGAGAGGCAGGGATGGGAGCAGAGAAAAATGTGGAGCTCAATTAATATCATGGGTTCTGAGGGATAAAAATAAATAAAAAATAAAAAAAAAATTAAAAAAATTACAGAAGCACAATACTCAATATTTACTCCTAACTTTTGTCTGTTTAATTTACAATGCAAAGGAGACACTGGGAGTGAGAGAAGAAGTTGCTTCCCAAGTACTGACTAAGGGCAACTGTCATAAAAGCTAAGGTTAACATATCTGATGGTGAAGGGTCATGGATTAAATCTGAGTTAACAAGTTTTCTGTGAATGTAAATAAGAAATTATTATTTGGTACCTACAATTTCCTTTCTCATATAACTCCCTTAATATATATGCATAGTAGATAATAGGTATAAAAAAATTACTTGTAGTTTAAAGACACAGAAGTAAAATTTAGCAAGATTATATGCAAGTTGTATAAAATTAATATATACAAAATCCAAATTCAAACCAGGATCTGCCATGTTTCAAAGCTTTTAGTCTCTTTCCAGTCTAACTCTACAATTCAAAACAATAACCTCAAGTGTTAAGAATCAAAAAAGACCAGAGTCCCAATATGTTGTAGAACACTTGCTTAGCATGTGTGAGATACTGGGTTCAGTCAGCAGCAACAAAAGGGAAAATGAACTTAAGGGAGACTATTTTAAGTGACAGATATGTTACCTATATTCCCAAAACTGTAATTATTTTATTGATTAGTTTTTATTTTAAAAAATCAAGTAGGACAGAATGGTGCATACCTATACCCTCAGCACTTGCAAATTCAAGTAAACCTGGGCTACATACTGGGATCATGTCTTAAACACCCATATACAAAACTTAGAAAAGAGAAATTAACACACAATACTAGAAAGCTAGTTCCTTGAGGCCAGTGAAAAAGTTCTGTAATTAAAGAGCTCCTGATGCAAGCCTGATGACCTGAGTTTGACCACACAAACCTACATAGCATGCACACTCCCATTATACACACATGCCAATAATATTTTTGAGAAATTTGAAAATGAATCCCCAGAATAGTTAATTATGCTACAATAGAGTAATTTATTCTGTAAAGTGACATTGTATATAATGTTTACATCAACTATTTACAGAAGAGGGGTGTATTTTTTATCCTTAGTGTGGGAGAAAGCTTTGCTCAAAGGCAACCTTTTGAAACAGGTCTTAAGGAACAAACAGAAGATCATTTTTGGACGATGGCATTTGGCAAACAGGGCAACCTAATTAATGGTTCAGGTGAGATGAATTCTAGTTTCTTGTCATCTTTCAGGGATCACTGCCCAAGGCACCTCAGGAATAGTCCCTTCTTTCTTAGATGTGCACACCTCATCTCCTGCCTTTCT
The DNA here is from genome assembly GCF_982192425.1 of Myodes glareolus. NCBI lineage: Eukaryota > Metazoa > Chordata > Mammalia > Rodentia > Cricetidae > Myodes > Myodes glareolus. The sequence goes on along the minus strand of NC_142031.1, from coordinate 79,693,668 downwards.
GAATACATTTGATTTTAACATTAAGATGATCATCACTAGCCAAGACTAGGAGCTTCCCCCACCCCCCAAATTCCTTTAAAACTTTGACACAGAAAGTAATCAAGACTCCTGTTAAACTTGGGTAGTAGCTCCCTACATTTATGAACTTCTCTATTAGTAAAATTAAATCAGCAATTTCAAGTCATGCACAGAACCTGAAAAGTATTCCATTTACCACTCTTTTTCTTCCTATGAATAAAAAGCACACACCTTTACCACCAAATTCTTCCTCAGACCTGGATTCATGAAGTTTCTGCTGAATACACTTCATTACGGATTTTATCAATAATATATTTACAACATCTAACTCAACATGTTACTAATGGCTTTAAAACAGGTGTAGCTTCATTGTTCGTGAATGTATTCCTTGCCTCTTGAAGATTTTTAAAAGTGATTTTTAAGATTAGAAGGTATCTTTGCTGCTAACCTCAAGTCACTCAAACTTTCATTTCTTTCAGATAATACATACTCTCTATGGGTAGCTTGTCCACTTTTCAAATGTAATGATCCTGTCTTCTGTAGATATGAAATTTTCAAAAGATATTGGTATAATGCAGGAGAAAATGCCATCCTTTCATTATGTTCGAAATTGATCTGACCCCTGAGCTAGCACTTTAGGGAACTGGAGTACATAATCATGTAGAAACTTTCAGGAAATGCCTGATTTATCGATTTATTTTTTTATATATACAGATTTCACACTTATGACTTTTTAGGATTGCCTCTGCTCTTCCTTTTCAATATGTTGCAAAAGTCAGAAAGCTGTATTTGGCATCAGGTCTGCAATTTAGGGTCAATTAGAAATCTGTCCTCTGCTCTACACATTACAGAGCATTTGCTTTGTATCAGCATTCCTTCTCACCCAATGGGCATTTACTTTATATCAGCATTCCTTCCTATCCAGTGGGGATTTACTTCCTATTGGCATTCTATACTGTTGTGAGGAGGGTCTCATTTACTTGATGAATAAAGAAAATCTGAAGATGATTTTATACACTACCTGTTGCCCCTATAGTACAAAGAAAATCTGACTTCTAAATCTATTTTTCAATAATGTTTACACTTCTTCCTCTCGGATAAATTTAGTAAGCCTATTGTTTTAGCATTGTTTAATTTCCACTTACTAATTCATTACTCCATCACAATTGTAATAAATAAATCATATGGAAAATGTAGTATGAATGGTAGGCCTCTATGTGTTTTTTTAAAAGTATTTTATATCTATTACTTTATTACTTGTATTTATTTATTCTCTCTCCTCTCTGTCTCTCTGTCTCTTTCTCTCTGTGTGCATGCATGCATGTGTTCATAAATAAATAAATACTTATGGTGTCCATTTGTCTCAGTGCTCATGTGGAGGTCAGAAGACAACCTGAGAGTCTCCTTTCACCACATGGCTTCCAAGGATTGAAATCATGTCATCAAATTGGGTGGCAAGCACATTTACCCCTAGAGCCACATCACTGGCTACCAAACATTATTTTGAGTTGAGTTTCTTATTGAATATCATTTCTTAGTTTTAAAAAGTTGAAGTAACAAGTATAATAAGCATGATACATTCAATTTATGTGACAAAGGAGTCCAATAAAACCTTCTGATCCTGATTTTTGTCCTTTTCAAATGGCTTTGCCTTAAGTAAACTCCACCTTCTTTAACTGTGTATGATTGTTAAGCTGTTATGTACAAGTACAAAACTTCTTCAATTAGCACTTGAGGATGAGAGAGTCAAGTGATTGATTTCAAAGGAATATTAATGTGATTAAGTGAGGCCCCATCATATGGTTCCAAGAAAGGAAGCAGACCACAAATAGCTATTTGGGAAATCCATAAATCATCCAACCTTGAACTTGAACATGAAATAAATATATTAGGGTATAAGACAACAAAAATGATGATTTCTATAGAAGATGACATTATATACATATGTATATTTAAAACAAGAAAAGAATAGATTTTCTCTGCAAAATTGACATTAATGGATTAATAAAGACTAATTAGAACAAGCTTGATGTGGGATTCCCCTCTGTATGCTGTGGATACCATTGGTTAATAAAAAAAAAAACTGTCTTAGGCCTGCACAGAGAAGAATATAGGTAGGAAAAAAAAACTAAACTGAATTTTGGGAGAAAAAAGGCTGAGTCAATGAGAAGCCCTGGAGCTGTTGCTGGAGACAGATGTGTTGAAACTTTGCTGGTAAGTCACAACCTTGTGGTGATGCACAGATTAATGGAGATGGGTTAAATTAAGATGTAACAGTTAGTCAATAAGAAGCTAGAGCTAATGGGCCAAACAGTGATATAAATAATATGGTTTCTCTGTGATTATTTTGGAAGTCTGGGCAGCCAGAAAATGAACAAGCAGCCTCATTACAACACAAGCTAATAATAGTAACAAAAATAAACTGTTTTCAATTTTAATAATATCATCTGAAATTTAAAAAGCTGAATTAAGTAAATTGGTTAAGATCACTATATTCTATACATAGAAGTGATACCTGAGTAATGAAAATGGCACTTGCATTGGGCAGTGGTGATGCACCCCTTTAATCCCAGCACTCAGGATGCAGAGGCAGATGGATCTCTGTGATTTCAAGGCTAGAGTTGTCTACACAGGGAATTCCAGGGTAGAAAGAAAGAAAGAAGGAGCGTCTTACTGTTTGCTGGTAGTGTGCCACAGCTCCTTTAAGAGAGGATTTCCTGACTAAGTGAAAGCAGAAAGGTCACACACTTTTGAAATGCCATCATTCTGGGCTTTGCTGTTAGCATAATCTCTGGCTCTTTTGGAAGATGGAGCATTTGAGTGGGGTTTGTGAGCAGACTGCTGCAGCTCGCTTAATGGTGGCATGGACTGACTGTGTGCCTACAGATAGGGTACTGCACATGTCTCTCAGAGGCAGTGAGCAGCTCTGCCATGCTGGACTGTGCAGGGAGAGAAGGCAGTATCATATATACCATAGTAATAGCACGGCTTAAGTTTTAGACTGCAGAGCAAGCTGGAAGTCCTGTATTTGACCTAGTAATGTCTCAGCTGAGATTCTTAAGCACTTAGCATTTTAAGAAGTGCTTCTGGTCAGAAAATAATTGCAGATATGCAATAAAGACAAATTCAAATGGGTCACAGTGTTAGATAAAGGTACATAGACTTGAAAAAGAGAAGAAAGAGTATAGAGAGTTGGAAAAGAAGTAAATTATTTTTTAAAAAATCTTTAAAAGAGACAGAGTACAGATAGTCATAGATTAAAATGAGTAAAAAAAGAAGTAAAGAAAAATAAGCCACATAAAAATGAAAAATTCACAGAGACTCTAGATTATGTATATTATTATATAATCTTTGAATTTTTTTAACTGCAGAGATACATTTGATTCTGTGGACTGCTAAGCTAAGCCAACATATAAATTTCAAAGGTATCTTGAATTCAAAAATTTAAGCCTAAGGATATGTTGCTTTGGAAAAGAGATTTTTCCTTTGTTTTCACAGAAGATAAGAACCTGTGGATTACTTCCAGACCAATATGGTATGATGGAACAAGACCCCTCCCCAAAAGGTTGCTATTCACACCCCTACAAAGAAAATATTTCATCCAATTAACAGGAGGAAGAAGTTTAGAGAGAACTGTGCCCATATTCCTAAACATTGTTTATAAATGTTCTTTTACATTTAATGGGGGATATGATATAGAGATGATACTTTGCTTTAACATGGGTCTTGGTTTATTGATACAAATTTAAGGTAAATTTTGTTACACTGTATATGTATATTTCTATCCTTGATTAAGGTATTTTAGCTCATTTAAAAATGTAATGTATAATTAAAGAATATAAGTTAATAGACACTCATCTATAATAGTCGAGCTTGTAGTCATGTTAGTTAGATTTTCTAGATGTACAGAAAAATATTTCAATTAGAAAGGTATTCTTCTAATCTTTCAGAGACCTTCAGAATATGGCATTTAAAATGTTTTAAAAATTTAGGACTTTTCATGACAATGAGACACATCTGCTCCTGACAGCACCAGTTACTTCAAGAGGAAGATGGGCATCGAAAAGACTTCTTATGGAGTTTGTTAGCCATTTGGGTAAGAAACTGCTGTTGCCAGGACTGCTTCACTAGACATTTAGGATCCACAGAGAAATGACTGCTGAGCTTACCTAAAGATAAGACAATCCTTTGGGATTCCTACTTCATAAAAGAGTCTGCAAGACATTCTTCAGGACATAGAAGAAGGTGACTAATGAACTGCCAATATAGGCAGAACTGTCTTTGAAATTTTCTGCTTTGTGGAAAAGTCTATTGGATACTATGGGCCTGTAGGCCAAAGATGGATGCCCCAATGGTACAGAAAAACTTTGGGAGACTGTCCAGGCTGCAAGATGTCTCTGACAATTCTAGAGTTTTGAAAGTTGTTTACAATGTACTTCCTGTTTACTTAGATAATATCATATCCTTCTGCAATCTTTGATGGAGTTGAAGAATTTATAGTTATAGTTTTCCTTAGTTATGCTAAACAATGAAGTAGATATGTATTTGTAACTGTAATTCTTGCTTAATAACTGTTTTCTTATATGGAATTTTACTATGTTAAAGTTAAAGCCATCTTTTTTACATAAACAGAAAAGGGGAAATAATGTGGGATTCCCCTCTGTGTGCTGTGATTACCATTAATGAATAAAGAAACTGCTAGGCCTGTTGATAGGACAGACCTTAGGTAGGTAGAACTGAATGCTGGGAAAAGGAAGGCAGAGAGAGGAACGCCATGGATTTGCCAAAGTCAGACATGTTGAATCCTTGCTGGTAAGCCACTGCCACATATGAATTAATAGAAATGGGTTAAATTAATATATGAGTTAGCCATTAAGAAGCTAGAGCTAATGGGCCAAGCACTGTTTTAATTAATACAATTTCTGTGTGATTATTTCGGTTCTGGGCAGCCAGGATGAGCAAGCAGCCTTCCTCCTACAAATATATGATATACATGATATAACATACATGATACACATGATACAACATACATGATACACATTTACATACACAGCTATGTTCATGTGTGTTCATGTTCACACACAAACACACACACACATAATACATACAATCTATGAAAATGGAAAATGAAACAAGAATTCTGGATGAAGGGGAAAATAAATAACTGATTTGGAAATATTATCTTAATTTACTTACATGCTATTTTCTTCCACTCATCCACCCATCCATCTCTCCATCCATCCAATCATCTGCTGAAACATACATACAAATAGGATGCCTATTTCTTCCTTACTTTTCTATTTTTCTTTTGGTTTATCAAGGCAGGGTTTCTTTGTGCAGCCCTGGCTTGATCTATAGACCAAGTGGGCCTCGAACTCAGAGATCCACCTACTTCTGTTTCCCAAGCGCTGGAATTAAAAGCATTCACTACCACTTCCCAGCCATATTTCATTTTTGAAAAATCAGAAAAAAAGCCTTATTAAACCTGCAGTACAAAGGAAAGCTCAATAGCTTTGGTTTGTCTATTTCACCACAGACAACTAAAAATTTCTCAGAGCTAATTGTCACAGGTTTCTCTTCTGGGGCCAGCATGATTACGCACCAGGTAAAAGTCTTTGCTGTATAAGATTTGAGGGCCTGAGTTCAATTCCTGGAACCCATCCTTCCTAATTAATTTTAGTCATCAATTGCACACAAACTAGAATTAGTGGGGAAGTCAGTTTTCAATTGGTGCATTTCATGGGTCAGGTTTTCTTACCAGGTATGTCTGTGGGGAATTGTCTTGACTGTTAATCAAAATGGGAAGACATACCCTGAGTATGGGAGTCGTTGTTTGTAAAGACAGTTGGATAAACATAAGAGAACACATCATGTCCTCATTTCTTCCTGCTCTTCATTTTGAATATGACATGAGCAGCTCTCTCAAACGTCGGCCTCTGTGAGGGACTTCTCTGTGGAACAATGAGCTTTAACCTGGAAATGGAAGCCAAATAAACACTTTCTCCCCTTAGCTGATTTTGTTAGGGTGCTGAAATTGCAGCAACAGCAATAAAAATAGAGCAATATGTAAATCTAGAAAGAGAAACAACCCCACAGTATTATTCTCTGACCTTGACACACACTCTGGGGCACACATGCCCTCCTTACACATTACACACAGCAATGACAAAATTTTTTTTTTTAAAAAAAAAAAAAACATATTCCTCGGGTCTCACTGGATTAAAATTGCATTTTTATCCAAGGGCACGTCCAGTTTGTTTCCAGCTTCCTATATCATCATTCCGGTCTATGTGTTGACAGTACATGTGACTTTCCTCGTGCCAGGCATGCACAATCTGCAGAAGAAAGAATGATCTCGCCCATATTGGAGCACTGGACTGAGCTTCCAAGGCCCAGAAGAAGAGCAGAAGGAGAGAGAACATGAGCAAGGAAGTCAGTACCGAGAGGGGTGCATTCCACCCACGGAGACGGTGTGACTGATCTAATGGGAGCTCACCAAAGCCAGCTGGAATGGGACTGAACGAGCATGTGATCAATTGTCACTCTCTGATTGTGGCTGACAATGAGGGTGGACTGAGAAACCAATGATAATGACACCGGATTTGGCTTCTACTGCATGTACTGGCTTTTTGGGAGACTAATCTGTTTGGATGCACACCTTCCTAGACCTGGATGTAGCGGGGAGGGCCTTGGACTTTCCACAGGGCAGGGCACCCTGACTTCTCTTAGGACTGGAGAGGGAGGGGAACGGGGGGATAGTGGGAGGGAAATGGGAGGATGGGAGGAGGTGGATATTTTTAATTAATAAATAAATTAATTAATTAAAAAAGAATGATCTTGGCAGTGACTAGTTTGTGGCCAGTTTTCTCAACAATAAGACTGGTTGGCTGATATTGACTTGGCAATTTAACTAACTCATAAGAAATTCAGTTCTCCCATCTCTTAGTGGATTTGTTTCTCTTCGGTGCTGTGTTCTTTCTAGCCATCTTAAGGCATTACTGAGCATAGGTCATTCTGTGTCTGTCACTCCAGGGTACTTTCATAGCTGGTTACCTCCCTGGACCGCAGCATTTTAAAGCAACTCTTTCACATTGTTTGTTTCATAGGCGTTCTCTGTAAGCCTGCCATGCATAGCTAGATATAAATAGTGAAAGTTTTTTATAATCAGACTGTGACATAAAAATTTATTTTATCAAGCCAATCTATTGAAATGTGTCCTGATTTTTCTTACTAAAACTCTCAAACCTAAAGAAACCTGACCTCTACATTGGTTTTATAGAATTTAGGTAAAAAAAAAAAAAAATCGATTACTCATCCTTGCTTACTACCTTATGGCATTCTATTTCACTAGATGGAAACAATGTTTCATATTTTTCTTTGTTCCTAAAATATGATATCCAAGATTGGACATGGTGGCTCACACCTTTAATCCCAACACTGAAAAGGCCGAGGCAGGAGAATCTGAATTCCAGGACAGCCTGTTCTACAGAGGAAATTCTATGACAGCCAGGACAACACAGAGAAACATTGTCTCAAACAAGTGAAGAATGAACTAAATAAATAAATCAAATGTGACACCCTACAATATTTTTGCCGCAAATATACTTAGCTTGAATTATACTATTAGACGATTTTGCCTATACAGTTTCATATCAGATAGTATTTTCATAGATTACAACAGTCATGCAAATGTTTACAACTTCTAACATGAAAGATTACAATCATAGATCTGTTAATATACAGCAAAAAAAAAATCCAGACTTTGGAGAAAACTGGTTACATTCATTACAACTATGAAAACTGAAAAGGTTTTTCCTGTTGTCTATTGCAGGCAGAATTATTTTCTGACCTGAAACCCTGGAACTAATTGTCAGACCAACCTTAAAAGAGTTGGTCTCAGAATCTCTGAAAACTCTCAATAGTAGCAAACTTTTAAACAACTCAGGAGAGATCAAGGACAAGTCGATCCATTAGAAATAAGCTAAAGAAGCTGAAGGGGCTAAAATTTTTCTAGATTCTCTGGAGATGTGAACTACCTTTTAATAAGGAGGATTTGAGAATAGTAAAAGAAAAGAAAAAAATCCAAGGATAACCAACAGTCAAAGCAATGAACTAGGTACAGGGAGTCCTTATTGCTTAGGCAGCTGTTGAGCCTAGACACTCTAGAAGTCATAGGAAGCCTTTCCCAGCACTGGTTTTCAAACCCTTATGTATCCTGCTTGCTGTGTAAGTTACAAATAAAAATGCTCCCTCCCCCGCATTTGAACTCTAAAACCATACAGAGCCATAGAGCCAGGTCTCATTAGTTAAAGTCTATTTTTTATACCTCTCTCATTTTCCTTCTCTTTATTTTCTGTGTTATGATCTTAAAATGGGCTCCTAGTCAGGTTTCATAAAATGGCAGATACCTACTATAGTACTCAGTGAATATTCATTTGGAACAAATGTATATCCATCTTCATAAAGCTATTTAGCTATCCAATTATATTTAAGAGTTTTATTAACCAAAATTAAGCTGTATGCACAGTACAACTTGAGATCAGTCAGTGAAGGCTGCCTTAGGCACACCAAGTGTTATTTTTTTCAAAGACATGGAAAGAACTGTTGATCTGTCCTGCAGGTTTTAACCATGAGGCTAAATTATAATACAAATGATTGGCAGATCTTTAAAACTCAATATAAAATTTTAGATTTAATATCCAGGGCCCTTAAAACAAACAGCTATTGGGTGTTGTAACTTAATATCAATTTTTATATAATTCCAGTCATAACCCAATAGTTAGATTTAAAATTAAGCAGTACAATAAATATACACTATAGACCAGAGAAGCTTATTCATTAAATTTAGACTATAAATCATAACTTCAGGCCAACAGATTCAAAACGGCTTTCACCAGAACAGAACCATTAATATTAAATAGCCAATGTGCCCCAAATATCCTCGTCATGAAATTAGTTCATGTTAGTGACAAGTTTATGACGAATAAGCATAGATCGCGATCTTATGGAAAAAAGCTCATCTATGACTAGCTGAGTTTTCCTCAGTATTCTCACCATAGTCCTGCTTTTCAAAAAGCAAACTTGCTTTGTTTCAGTAAATGGAAGACAAAGAGATTTCTCTCAACTGCAACCCCCTTTCTTTCTTCCTGTGGCAGCTAGTAAAGCAGGGAGAAAACCATCTAGCCACTTCTCTTCTTCCATGCAAGAATAGACTCTCATAAAAATAGCCCTATCCTTTGTTTATGGACAGATTGGTTTCACTTTGATTTTGACTAGAAGTATTGGTCACACCTATTGCTTTATGATTCTATTCCACAGGTAACCCAAGTTTTGATTATTCAAAATTGACAGCGACTTAAATAAAAACAAACAACTCATACTAAATGAGAGGAAGCCTGTAGATTTCTAGCTCAGCACATAATTAAACATTGAATAACTGGTTTAATCTATTGGACATTGAAGAACAAAAAAATGGAGCATTCTAAGATTTTTACTCTGTATGAGGGCCATCTATCAGTGAAATTTCTCAGTATTTTCAGAGCTATTCTTGAAGTCATGATGACATTGGAGTTTTGGACTTTTACTAAAGAAGCAAATGAAAATGACATCTGGCTTATTAAAGCAATATTTCCACTGATTAATTCAGAAAGTCAGTATCTGTGACTTAAAGAAAGCAACCGTCCCTTTCAAATCATCCTGATGCTGTTGCTTAGGTGTGCACAGTGAGTATTTGTCTTTTGATCTGGTAAATACTCAACTTAGAAATAATTCTGTCATTCAGAAGAGCAGCAATTTTATAGATAAAAGATTATGAATTTCACAGCCGACTAGAGATCTGCCCAAGCCAACATCATTTTCTACTTTGCAAGTAGGATTGCTTCTGTCGAGGCAGATCTCTCTGTAAGTACCTTTCTGCTCTCAAAGGCCAAGTCAGATTTCAAAGAAACATTTACATTTTTTAATACAAATCAAGTCACTGATTATGTTAGCAGAAATTCAGAATTGATGCACTCTTTGTGCCCTTCCTCCCACACTTCAGCTAAAATAGAAAAAAGACTAGGCTTTCTAACTTCTAAAGCTGACGGTTTTGAATACAATGAAAATGCAGAAGTGTTGGCACAGATGGGGTACCAGACAGAAGTGAAGATCAAGGGCTAAAGCGGCTTTTTATTGTTCTCAACTTTATAAATGTTACCATGTGCTTTCCTAGTAAATACATAGGCAGTTTCCTTGTTTGTTAAAGACTTAGTTTACATTAGATTATGTGTCCATGTATTTGTCTGTATGTCCATGTGTGTGTGAATGAGAAGAACAGAAGAGCTATTGGGTCTCTGGGAACTGGACTTACAAGTGGACATGAGCCATTTAATATGAATGTCAGGGAAAAAATGGGTTGTCTTATTTTTTTTATTATTCTTTAGTGAGTGTGTGTGTGTGTGTGTGTGTGTGTATGTACGCGTGCATACTATGTATGGTGTATGTATGTTTGCACACACACAGTTGTGTTCTTCAATGTGGGTTCTCTGTGCCATGGCATTCATATCAAAGTCAGAATACAATCTCATGAGTTGGCCCCTCATGCTTTGTCTTGTTTGAGACAGGCTCTCTGTCTCCTCTTGCTGTCATTTCCTTGTTTTTTGTCTGTTCGTATCACCAGCCAGTCTAAATAACCCATAAGCTTTTGGGGATCATCTGGATCCATTCCAGGTCCTCACAAGGGAACTGGATTACAGAGGTGGGTTCTTGGGATCCAAACTAATGCCCTCACACTTTTATGGCAATTTAACAAGCATTTTTTTTCTACTGAGTCATCTTCCTGCACTTTATTGAATGACACACAATTATACTGAAGCCATTTATTAAAGATACATATATGAAAACATTGAGGCGGACTCACCTCTAACACACAGTTTCCTCATTACTTAACTTCTGGTTTAGCGTGACCACATAATTTGTCAGCTCTGAAAGGGTCAGAAAATGTTTCACACCTTGATTGAGGGTGAGGTCTTCAACATGTGATTATTTATAAAGATAAAAAATAGAACTTAATTAGGTACTAAGTGGAGAGTTCATATAATAGCAAACTGAACTTGGAATGACTCATGGCCATCTACAATCACGCACTGCAAATGAAGTGAGAATAGATTCAGTTACCAATTCTGAGTCTTAGTAAAATCCAGACTTAGCTTCATACTCCTAGACTTCATCAGTCCTTTTTTTTTCATTGTAATCTGTGCTAGGTATGATAAACTATAATTATAACTCTCCACAAACACCAAACACTCATTTCCATAATGACTTGATTAAAAAATTTTATCCTTTCTCTGGATTTAGACCCAAATCTCTGGAAAGGGCAAGCAAGTCAGAAGACAATATATTGTAGGTTATAGGTTAGAGAATCTTCCCTCTCAAACTGATGTGAAATGATTTTATTTATGGAATTCTGATATTTATTTAAGCTGGGATTCATTTAAGAAGTTTATAAACTCTATGTGTGCGACATGGTGTTTTTCAACACAGATATGGAATGAACTATGACTTCATCTAAGCACACAAGTCTCTTCATACAGCTACCTTTTGAGCATGTCCAGTGATAGCACCTAAAACCCACTAAGGAAAGTTCAGGTAAACAGTAGACATCATTGCTATCATGCTGTTGTCTATTCCATCTCTAGACTTATTAAAGCTCTGACACATTGACGTAGTACCATCTTAGTTCCCCGTTGCTTTCTGTCCTCGGTAACTATAGTCTTTCCTCTGACTTCATGCATTTGATTTGGTTATATTCCACAGATGAATGACAACAAGCTGTATTTTTCTGTCTGGCTTGTTTCACTTATCATGGTGTCCTCTGTGTCCATCATACTTATAGTGAGACAGCTTGATGAACTTTAGGGAGCATGGAATGTATGGCGACCGATCTGAAGTCTCTACTCCTCCAGCAAAATAATCTTTAGAAGGCTGTGCAGTTCCCCTAGCCTTGTATTGTAAAACCATAATCTGTACACTGCATACTAATATTGAAGGTTTAGTGTGCATTAAATGAGACCTAACCATAGAACAGCATGTTAGATGCACAGAAGTTGCCCACTAAAAATAAGCTATAACTGAGGACTAATTAAAAGAACATTTCTTTTATAAAAAACATTGACTGAAAATAAGAACATTTATTCCAAAGTATAAACTTCACCATTGAAGCAAGGTATTATCCCAATTATGGATTGTTTTTATCAAATGAATTTTTTTTACATTTTATAAGGCTAATTGAGAATGGACTAGTCATTCTACAGTAGTTATCATCCAAGCTTTCAAGAGCAAAACATAAAGCAGGGGCCTCTTAAGGAGCTAACTTAAAGGATACCAAAACATTAATCAATGTTTTTATACTTTTCCTAAGACACACACACATTTCTCCTCTAAATCACTTAAGAAATAAGGGATTCTGGCTGCTACCAGTGGTTCTGTTTCTAATGGTGAGAATTTCACCTTGGGAATCCTGCACTTGGTAATCACGATGTTGGACAAAATGACAGCACTCTGAGGCAGAGGCAGGCAGATCTGTGAGTTTGAGCCCAGTCTGATCCACAGAGCGAATTCCTGGACAGTCAGGGCTACAGAGAAATGCTGTCACAAAAACAATGACAACAAGCTACCTTTAGTGAGTCTAAAAACAGGTTTACAATATAACCCTAATGCAGTTTGCTTTTTAAAAAACAAAACAAAAAATATACTTTCTACCTGTTTGTGAAAAATCTAGACCGGTGGCAGTGGCAGGGTCTCTTGTGTGCTGTGTTCTCGCTTGTTTTTTTACCGCAGCCACCATGCTAGACACACATCAAATCACGCACCACATCAGCTTAGACTGTCAGCTGGGGAAGGCAGAGGGGTTGTACACCCCCAGTAGACATCGTCCAGACTAATGTTCTTCTTTTCCGTGATGCTACCGCGAGACTTTTGCCAGCTGCCTCCCTAGAAATCATTATTAATTGTGCTCATTCAAATTATCCTCTTCCAAAATCCCTTTCAAGATCGCATGCCTGTATTGTCCTGAGAGACTAAGGGAGTAAATCCAAATTTCATAAGTTCATTTCTTCTGAACAGATTTCTCCAAAAACACACATAGTTAGAACGGACTGGGGAACATGTTATTTTCCTTACAATGCATTCCTGGGTCTGAGGGTTGAACCTAAATAAAAGAAAACCTTGACAATACTAGATAATAGGTGTGTGATAACAGAAAGGTAATCCAAACAGCTATTATAATTTATCACTGTTATGAAAATTTCATATTAAAATTTGCCCTTCTATCTTGAAAATCTGTTTGGAGCTCAGATAACCATTTTCATGGAAATAATGCTGCTCTATCAAATATTGACTCCCATATACTGTAACCTCTCTAGCTATTGTTTGTATTGGTATGTCCACAAGTATGTTTTAAATAGTCGATTCATAAGCATATCTACCATTTAGTCTAATTTTGAATAGATAATAGATTCAACATATAAACTGTTTTCAAATACTAAAGTCTCCAGGACCACAATTATATTACGGCCCAAAGAGATGGAAGTCAAAGCTGAGGGAGAAGTTGGGTTATAGGCTCTTTCTTAATATCATTTCTAAATACTTTATATGCCTTAACTGTGCTTATAAGGACACACTTTTCTCATGTAGGCAGCAGGTGAAAATTCCATGTCTGCTTTTTTGTTTTAACTTTTTAAATGGAGGTATAGATAGTTGTGAGCTATCACATTGTTGCTGGGAACTGAACCCAGGTCCTCTGCAAGAGCAAGTGCTCTTAACCACTGAGCTAATCTCTCCAGGCCCCCATAACTGACACCTTACCACTGTACTTGAAAGCATAGGAAACATTCTGCTCCCATTGCAACTTCCTGTCTCACACTGGTGATTCAATTCTGGATTTGACTTCAAATTAGTATAATTATGGATTAATAGTATCTTACATCCAGTGTTAGATTTAACTTCGGATATGAATATTAGCTATCTCATTCCATGTCCCACTTCAGCAAAAGCGTAAAACCGAGTTTTCCTTAATAATGTTTAAACAATAAAAGTCTAAAGAAAGCATCTGGCAGGGCCAGCCAATGAGCAGCATGTTGGTGTCCTATCACATAGCAGGAGATCTCTGGCAGCACAGAGCTGTAGTTCTTGGTATTTTGTGTTCTGAGGATGGTACTGCTTTTGTATTTCTAGGTTCCTATTTCTGGTCTGTCTCCTTGATCCATAGGTGTGTTCTCCCTGGTAGAGATCAGTAGGAGCCAACAGGGTTAACATGCAACCTCCCAGTCCCCACTACAGAGCAAACAAAGAGATTCTCCAGAGACACCAAAATCTGAAGACCTACAGGTCTGCCAATCTCCCCTCCCAACTCTGTTCACCCACAGTGTGAACTCTGATGACATCATCCGTTTCCTTTAACTGGTTGAGAAATTTTGACTCCAGTGATGAAAAATCCATAGGTATTGTCTACTTTCTAAGAGTCATTGCTCACTGGGCCCCTGTCACGCTATTTCTGTTGCTATCTGCATCGCACTTTTCTAAACTGTCACATCCCCTATGTAGTTTTCAACTACGATGAAAATGCCTTACACATAGAGATTGCCAAATACTTTTAGTTTCGATCTAAACAAATACTTAATAAATATTTAACATGTAGACATTACATATTGATATTTCAAGGTCATTTCATTAGTATTTACCCAAGTGTAGTTACCATACAGTTGAAGCCTCTGGGTTCATCCCATGACCTCTGAAGCAGAGAGGACACAAAAGAAGCAGGTAAGAGCATCTTTCTCCACTTCTGCTGTTGGAATGCACCACAACATCACTTCATAAAGCCTAGGCTGCTAGCAGGTCACTTAATTAAAATTGTCCTTTGCTCCCTTCTTTGAGCTGGCCACTTAGAACAGTTCACTGTTCAAAAAGAATACTTAGAATAGTGCAATATTGTAAAGAAAGAAAAAATAAGCAATTGCCACTTAATAGACTTAACCCCAATCACACTTCTAAACAATCCCTGTGCCCAGGGCTGCTCAGTTTGAGCTCTGCATCCTTTGCTCTCTGCAGATAATTTTTCTCTATTTAGTTTGAGACTGCAAAATAGAGTCCTTGCCAGTCAAATGTGTAAGAATGAAACATATCTGCCCTCAAGGTACTCATTTCAGAGTAATTGACAAACTGAAATATCATTTACTATTACTTCAGAATTTTAATTTGCAGTAAATTACCAGTGAAATTACTGGGCAATGAACCCATGTATAAACTATAAATTGGATTATGGATATATATATTACAAACATGCTTAGAGTTATTTATATTTTCAGAACCAACTGATTGAAAAGAAAAGGAAACGTAAAGATAAAATTAACAGAACAGAGTGGCACCTGAATGAGAGGCTGACATTATCATGTGAAAGAGAATATATTAGGAGAAAATTTTTAATATTATTTTTCAATATCCTTAAATTAACAGCTTGGGAAAATATAGCATTCTTCAATTTTGAATATTAGTTCTTTAACTTCTTATGTAATGGCAAAGGTTTCAAGACCAGTCAAACCTCTACAAATGGCACATATACTACAGATGGCCTTACTGTTTTGACATGGGAGACACAAAGTAAAGTAGGCAGTGCCAGCTGTCCTTCTATTATGCAGGGCATTGTATGACACATGTTTACAAAAGTACCATGATTGTCAACTTGACTCTTATTCAGAACTCTCAGAAACCAAACTCATTTCAAAGAACACCTAATCAAATCCCAAGGAGTTCCATTATTCCCAAAGTAACAACACACCTCAAACAAACAAACAAAAAATACCACTCATGTGCCATAGAAGGTTGAATATTAGAGACAATGTTTAGAAATACAGGCTGAGACAGAGAGCATTCTGTTTTTGGAGAATAAGTTTTGATTCCCTAAGGTCTCCAAGTCCCCATGAAAACGTAAGTAAAGATAGCATGTTCTAGAGTTGCATTCCAAGGGTGATCATTCCATTCAGTTAAGGCCTCCACTCACTGCTACAGGAGTGGGCAGAGTGTATGATGCCACCAAGAGAATTGCTAGTGAATAATTAGAAACATGGGGTGGAGACCCAGTGATAAAAACAGTGAATGCAAAACTATCTTCAGTCCTCCAAATTTATATTTTAACTTAAAAATAGCTTTAGTTTATAAAAAGGGGCCAAGCAAAATATAAGTATGGTTTTGGAATGTAGAAAATATCTAAAGTCTTATCTCCTATTTCCTCGTCCCTTTCTCCCTCCCTCACTTCTCTCTTCAAATAATAAAAATAAAGAGTAGATTCCACAGAAATACTGGTCTCTATCTATTTAAATACAAAAGTATTTATCTACAATGTTTTTTTATTGTTATATAGAGCAAGAATCAGCAAGTTTGGTTTTTTGTGTGTGTGTGTGTCACCCAAGATTCTAAGGGGGAAAAAAAAACAAGTTGAAACCTAGCAGACACACCACAAAACTTAAAAGAATGTTCAGAGAAACAATATGTGACCACCAAAACTAACTCAAAGATTTATAATGGCAAAATAGATAAATACAATGGGAATGTAAACTTTCATGGCCATTCTGGGCAATGGTTTAATAGCCTCTACTAAAAAATGCCACAGGAGACATGTCCTGATTGTATCACTAAATTTCTATTTGAGTCCTGTGTGTTATACAATAGAAATATAACAATATTAACCAAGATAAATCTATAAAAATACTCAGAAATTTCTTTATAATGATATGAAACTATAAAAAGGCCTCCACATATTTCAATCAGTGAAAACTGTGGATAAAGAAATGTTGGTCTGTCTAGAAAACCGTATATGAAGTGTACCGCTGAGTGGGAGAGGGCTCGCCAAGCATTGCCAAAAGCTTGGTTACACCCCAGTGCCATAAAAACTTCCCATGAAGCAATTTTAAAGTACAGACTCAAGCTCCCCCACAGGACCAGGTCTGAATTTCACAAACACAAAATAGCAAACAAAAGAAATACACAAAAAATATGTACACAATTATTCTTTTGTAAAATTTCCAAGTACATAAACATTTTAACTCTGGGGGAAAAAAACGAAGGGTAGTTAACCCTGCAGATGAGAAACTAGAAATTGTTTTTCCAAGGTAGTAGGCAGTTTTCTGGGTGCTGTGTTGACATGTGTGGGTGTGTGCAGATGTTTAATTGCAGGTGCTAACTCATTCTGTTGCACATTCACGTTTACCGCAAAGTTTAAATATATTTAACACAATGAAGAATCCAAGTAAAGAGAAGAAAACAGAAAATACTACAGTTATTAAAATTCTGTTATGTTATACCCACTGATATAACTGACACGGGTGTGCAATCCATTAAGTCATAGTCACACTTAACACTTGACATCTCGACCAGTCTCAAAGAAGCTATCTGCTCTCAGCCCTAAGTTGTCTTCACTGCGATGACACAATGATCATTGGTTCTTAAATCACAGCGATCAAGGCATAGTGTTAATATAGGAACGGTGGGGCAAGGCTATTCTTTTAGAATGCTGGATTATCTTTCTCAATGATTTCAGTTACAATGGAGAGCAAGCGCTTGAAACCCTTGGCTTGACTTTCCTACTATCTGTAGTTTCTGATAGTTAGAAAATTCATTGGCGCTCAGAGTGTATAAATAAATATATGTAAATTCACACAAGCATAGATATAAATAAATTTGTCTAGACACTAGAGAAGCAGTAGCGCATTAAAGAATCAAGCCATGATCATGTTACAGTGAAAGGCTAAGAGAGAAACAGGATGTGAGGAGAAGGAAGACAGACAGGGCCACCTCCTACAGGTCTACTAAGAGAGGAGGAGGGACTGCCTTAGGAAGCAATGCTGCGATGATTCTTCACTACTTTTATCAATCACCATAAGAGTGGATAGACAATTTGACCCAAATCATCTATTTATGAAATTTAATAAATCTTCCTCTGGGCAAGCCTATTAAGAAGTTTATCCTTTGCCTATCTAATCAAATTCAAAGATTTCTCCTAAAACACTTTCCTGCCACATAGGAAACATCAGAATATACATAAATTCCGAATGATGATTGGTTTGTATTACTAGTGGTAAAGCATTATGCTATATGCACCTGAACAAACACAGGCAGGGTGGAAAGCCAGTAATACTTGGAAGTGGGGGCAAAGCAAGAAGTCATTGAGACATTTCACATGGGCAAGATGGTGGGGTCTGTAGGTAGGCACTCGCTCTTTGTTATTGTGTTTAATCATGGGATATTTTTCAGTTTTTCCATCTGATCATAAGAATAGGATTTCAATTATCTATATGGGTATTTTTGAAAGTGCTTCCAATTTCAATGCACTTTATTGTTCTGTGGAAAAGTTCAGATTATTCTATCAAAAGTACTTTCCAAATTCATATCTTTGGGTCCCACCCTGAATATGTAGTAAAAATGAAGTGTGTTTTTTGAGTGTGGGGAGACAAGGTTTTACACTGCCCTTTGGAATATCTTTAATTCATACTACCCAGTTAGGAGTAAATGATTTTCATCTATCCCCATGACTGGCAAATCTAATCTAATCACCTGCAAGCACACCTACCTCATCAACCAACAAATAAAAACAAGTCGAAGGAAGCAAACAGGAAACCCACTCCTTTTTTTTTTTTTTTTTTTGAACATCTTTAGAGCTAGTGATTGTCTGTATATGAAGAGGACATGGGTAGCTTGATGTAGAAGGCCAGGGAGACTCCGCTGGAGATCTCCAGGTCACAAAGGCTGAAACACAGACAGCTGGGAAATTTGATGCTATATGCAGACAGAGCGAGTACAACATACCAATTCTTTTCTTTTTATTATGTATGTGCATGGGGAGGGGGCTTCTATCTGCATGTATTTGCTCCTATCATGACACTGATATAGAGGGCAACCTGGAGGAACTGGCTCTTTCATTTCAGTATGTGAGTCCAAAATATCAAATTCAGGTCTGCAGACTTGGCTGCAAGAGCCTTTACCTGCTGAGCCAACTTATTTGTGCCATAAGGTGACATTATATAAGAGTAAATGACTGTGATAAAAATAAATTAGGAGAATAAGATGCAATATTCTACAGAATGGTTTAAGTAAAATTTTTGATGAGTCGCGATTTGAATTGAGCTCGGAAATTGCAGGATAAATTCTAATATATCAAGAAATAATGCATTAAAGCTTATTAATGAACACCAGGTTGGTAATTACTATATCCTCTGCTTTTGGCCTTCTGTTTAGCTCACTTCTGTTTTCTCACTTATTATCCTAACCTCTTCCAGAAAAGCCATTAGGTCTTTACTCCTTTCAACGACATTGACATTCTTCCTTCAAGTAAGTACCTACAAGGAAAGTTTATACATTGGTAGTATTTTCCTGGTTTTTGAGAATTACAAATCAGAAAACATAGAAGGAAGAGCAAGCCAAATTCTTAAGACATCTCCTTGTCCAAGAACTAGGGTCCTAAAGGCTGTGGGTACCAGTAAGTTTCAGCCCCCTAGGGATAAGTGGTGATGGAGCACTGTGATCTGCTGTGAGTTTCCAGAGAAATCTAGGAAAAGCAACACCTGGCTATGTGAGAGAACTCATGAAGTTAAAACATCGCATTGTAATAGCTGAGGTTATTACACTCCAAAAATAGCCACCCCAGTAAATTGAAGGGCCAATGATTAGTATTGTTAGGAAAGACATCAGGATTGCAAGCATGTTTAATATCTTCAGGAAAGACAGAAAATGTTTCCATGAAAGCGGAAGAACGAAAATGAGGAAGTGGTAGACGGATGCCTCATGACTCCTTAATTGTGCCTGTGTGCCTTATGCATGACAGACAGACTCCGGGGACAGCCCCTGACCTGACAACATCGAGGGAGACTGTGTTCTGAATCATTCATGTAGTGGTAGATTAGCACTAGTCATAGAGACTTTGTCAATCACATGACACACAATGTAATCTAATGTGTGCAATTTCATTCCAATCATTCATTCACTTCAGAATATCTGGAAACCCCCAAAAGAAAACATTGTGTTTTCCATGCTGAAGTTGACAGCTTCAGGAGTAGTGGGTTCTACATCTGGGGGGGGGGGGGGGCTTTATCTGGAGCTCTCACTCCTTGACGGCAGAAGCCAGTCTTCCCCTTACCTGAATACTGAGAAATGCTAGGATATGCTGGATTCAGGAATCTCCCCTGCTACAGTGGGATAAGCTACACCTTCATGGATTTCCCCTATCGATTTCCCACATGGGCTCTGTATGTTTGGGCTTTTCTTGCTTTGCTTTTTTTGTTTTGGTCTGTTTTGGGTTTTTTTGTTTGTTTGTTTCTTTGTTTGTTTTTCACACGAGAAGAAGAAAAGGATTTCCTATTGTTTAAAGCATGACAATAAATCTTCAAAATCTCTAGAAACCCCCACCCCATCTTTCCTTTTCCTTCTCAAGTCA
The DNA here is from genome assembly GCF_982192425.1 of Myodes glareolus. Lineage (NCBI taxonomy): Eukaryota > Metazoa > Chordata > Mammalia > Rodentia > Cricetidae > Myodes > Myodes glareolus. Next base: position 79,673,192 of record NC_142031.1, on the reverse strand, counting down.
GAAGCACCTCCCAACAATGCCACGCGGGAAGCTCCCTCACCTTCCATCAGTCATAAAGCCATAAAAATTCTAATCCCTCAGCTGTGGGGGAAGTCAATCCCTGCAATTATGTGTGCACTGAAACCAAGGCTGTTCTGAACCGAGTTCTTAAGATGCATTATGCTCAAAGGCGGAGTGCTCATCAGTGCTGACAGCAACTGTGACAGAGGAGAGAGAAGGCTGCTCCTCCAGCATCTGGGTCATCAGGATCAAGACAACAGCAAGGACCAGAGGAAACTGCAGTAATGTCCTAGACAGTGTGAAAATGCCCTGGCTCCAGTAAAACTGGAAGCAATTATGAAACCCACTCAGCCTCGGCCTACTCGCATTTGACATGATAATGCTGAAGTGGGTGATTATAATGTCCTAGAATAATTTTAAATGCCATAGCTCTCCACTGTTTTGGAAGAAATATTTAATTACGATTATAAAGTTATGTACGTTTCGAATAATGTAAATGAGAAAATGTACATGGGTGACGAGTCCACATTGTACATATTACTACTTTGGTATACTCGTTTCTAGGTAATGCACCATGGTGGCGCACGCCTTTAATTCCAGCACTCGGGAGGTAGAGGCAGGCAGATCTCTGTGAGTTCAAGGCCAGCCTTGTCTACAGAGCTAGTTCCAGGATAGCTAGGGCTGCTACACAGAGAAACCCTGTCACCAAAAAAAAAAAAAAAAAAAAAAAAAAAAAAAAAAAAAAAAAAAAAAAAAAAAAGAACACACACAGATACTGACACACATTGCACACATACACACAAAATTTATACACAGCACAGTAAGACCTAGTAAGATCTCACACCAGCTTTCTCGCTCTAAAGATGTGTGAAATCTTCCCATGGTTAGTATAAGCGCTTACCAGTTGTGGCTCTGGGAACTAAAACTGCACAGAGAACAGCTCCATTTTTCTCACAATCAAGGGAAACTGAACAGGCAATTAAAAGTTACTGAACTGCAAGGAGGTGTCACTTTGCTGCTCTGCTGCTGGCTGACTAAAGAAGGAAGACAATAGAGATCATATTTAGAATGAAGATGTAGTGATGGAACCTAGCAGTCTGCTCTGCTAAAATGAAATCTATAAACATTAGACATAATCAGCAGCTCTTCAGTCCTGCTCTTTGCTCACAGTTAGACGGATGATTACACAAAACAAATGAGCAATGTGCAAATCTGTGGCATTGCCGGCTAACAGAATGCATTTCCCTCCCAGGCCACACAGTCATCCAAATTCTCTCCTGGACAGCCAGGGTCCATATTACAAGTGGACTGCATTCCAGGAGTCCATTAGTAAGCCAGTCTTTCCAAACTCTCTATTAAGTTTCCAAAGGAATGAATATTATAAATGATGCTCAGGTTCCTAGGCGAACTCACATAGGTCAATGTATTAATAGACACACTGTCAAAGGGCATTGTAGGTGTTGCAGGAGCTAGCCATCCATCCATCCATTCATTAATCATAGTAACATGTTTTGGTTTATTTATCTATTTTATCATCATAGGTCAATCTTGCAAATTCAAGAATAGCCTTCTAACCTGGCACTTAATGACTTTTCATTTGGGGAGACAAATGACAGGGTAGGAAGAGAAATTTAAAATATCCCAGGAGTTCAGCTGGAAGGTTAGGGTCCAGAGATCTAAGAAAAGGGTCAGTATTGAACCCGAAATGCAGGGAATGACATGGGATGGAGTAATTGGTATTAGAACCTAGAAAGTGTGGGAGACAAGGATTGGAATGTGGAAAAGCTTCTTCGAGGTAGTGCTTCCACGTGCCATAGTTTGGGGATCTTAGTTACCAACTAACTGGTGACTGTATTACCCAGCATGAACTCTGTTATCTGCTATAGGTGGGAAGACTGGAGGAAGAGGGATCTTCCCAGGTGTGTATTTTATAATGGCTGATAAAATATGAAAGATAGGATGAGTGACATGAAGGTGGAGGTGATCATAAAGAGATACAATATGTATGTGACTACTTTCTGGAATGAGAGAGAGAAAATGAGTGGAAATTAATGTTGTACATAATTGATTAATCCTGAAAATCTTTAGATAAAAGAAATCTATTAACTCCAGAGCATTCAAGATATAGGAAAATGTTTTCCTTGACAAACACAAGATAATGAAGTAGAAGAAGAACCAAGAGTGGGAAGTATGTTAGAAACAGGAAGAAAACATGGAGAGGCCTCCAACTGGCTTCTCAATGCTTGAAATGAAAGTGAAGCACCAAGGCTTACTTAATGGTCTCCATGACTCCAAAGTGTCCATGACAAAGGGCAGTCTTCAAAAATGTTTATACCTTGGTAAAACTCTCAAAATGATGTTAAAATAAAAGACATATGCAGTATGAAAAGTCAATAGTCTACTGATGACAGAATATCACAAATAATACTTTTAATGTACACTTGAAAAAAGTCAAATGATCACAGAAAAATGCTAGAAGTAGAAGAAGGAAAGTAAAATTATAAACATTTGGGCAAATAAAAATGACATTCTGAAGATATCAACAGTATCTAAATTAAAGCATCGATAAAAGTAAAGGTCATAGATAACATCTCTGTGAGGAGATCATGACAGGAATTAAAGCAATTAAAATTCCTTTATTATTTGAGAAAAGAATGCTGATTGGCAGATTTAACGTTTTATAGCCTTAAGTGTGCTTATTTTATATTTAATAATTTCAAGGTTAAAAAGTATTTCAAAAACAAGATTTCAAAGAATAAATTTAAAAGTGAAATGATATTTGACTATATTAAAATAATAGATTCATCACTAAAAGAAGATACGAAACACTGGAAATTAAAGCCCAAGTGTAGGAGAATCTATCAAAAAATAGAACAAAACTGTGAACAGATATTTTACAGAAGAGGAAATAGAAATAGGCAGGAAACGTGTGAAAACATGCACAACTTCATTATAAACCAGGGGAACATAAACTAAAGCACAACGGGACATCTCTCTAGTCCAAAGAAGGCACAAAGCAGTAAGTGCAGACAAATGCATGTAGCCATGAGCCTGTCTATTCATTCCCCAATGGCATGAGAGTGACATCGTAAGCAAATTCCATAAAGAAATTGACATTCACTTTTGCATGCACTTGTACAACCCAGCAATCCCATTCTTGGGTCTACACCATAGAGAAAGTCTTATGTATGACTTACATAAAAGAAGGATGAAGGAGGCCTATTTGTAAGAGGAAGCACTCAAAACCACCCCTTCATGAGTGACAGAGTGAACAAAATGAATACAACTTCCACGTGATATGTCATAATGCTGCTAAATTAATTAAATGCCATAGTAACTTCTCTATAGATTTGACATTTCGTAAAGGACTATTAGCATTATTACCCTGTTCATGCAACTTTCAAAATCAGGCAAATTAGACCATATACCAGAGTGTGATTCATGCATGTGTATTTACCATATGTGGTAAAATTACTTTTACAAGTAAGAGAATGATTGTCACCAAGCGAGTCTGTAGCTACCATCCCTAATAGATAGAGGAGCAGCACACGCAATACTTCTGTTATTGATAGTGCTTTGTTTCTAAGGTCATTTACAATGTGTGTCCTCCCATAAATGTGTGTTTTATAGCTCTTTGAGGTAAACTATTTTGGCAAAAGAAATATAGTTACTGCTAATTGTAATTTTAAAATGACTATAATTTTAAATTGAGAATAGCATTGCACTGAAATATAATATGTATTAACATTTGAGATTGTTATGAAAACCATATCTAAAGAAACTTGTCGAAAGGTAGGTTAAACTGGGAACATTCTTTGAGTCAAGCGTTCTCATAGTGTTTGTGGAAATGATTACAGTTCCCCAAACCAAGAATGAAAAGTGCTTGTTTGTTTAATTATTTGAGTTTGTGAATTAGTTTTATAGTGTTTCCTTATCATTAATTATATATTGCCATTGGATTATACAAAATAAAAACACATAAAATTCTAACTGCTATGCTTTACAAAAATGTAGGCTAATCTTAGCGGCTCATAGTCACAGTTATTTGCGCGTGTCCAGTGCTGCTCAGCCACTGTGTTGTGATACATTGATTTTAAACTTTTCATCTCCAACATGTCTGAATTCTCTTACTACAGACAGAAAAGGCATCAGCCTAATTCGGTCTGTGGGAAAATCGTTTATTTTGAGGCAAATGGAAAGCCTTCTTTGTCACCCTTGCTTCATCCCAAACGCTTTTATCCAGCTTACTGACCAAACTGCATGCAAGTGACTCAGTGCACAGCACTCACAAAATGAATTATGTAATTCTCCGACTTTCCAGGTATTTTTCAGCGCATAGAAAATTATGTCAGGACTGGTTTTGGTGAAAGTCTAGGCATCATACAAAAAAGGCAAGAGCCCAGTTGTTTGTTCATCAGCCGTACTGTGCTGAAATCCACTGAGTCTAGGAGGAACTGGCTGTCACATTCATTCTGTCACCCAAGCTGGAGGTTCGCTGCTTAACGGTCTTCACTTCCACAGCTCTGACTTAAGCTTCGATCTTCCCAGGTTGAAAATCTCTAATCAGAAGGTCTTCAATCAAAAGCTTCATAACAAGCTTGCTTTAAATTGGGCAAAATCTATCTTTAAAGATTCACTTTGGTTTTCTACATGAATCTTTTATATAGCACATGATGAGCATATTTAGTGTGAATGCAGGTTTGGCGATGTCAAACAAATAACAAAACAAAAAACACAGCAAATAATTAATAGTATGGTAAACTTAACTAAAGAATGTCTATATTCAGATGCAATTTGATAAAATACAGACAGCAATTTAATAGCAAATCAAATGATTTGGCAATGGAATCAAGTGACATACAAACGCACAGAAGAAACAGACATGCCTAGCTGGAAGAAATAGGAATCGCACTGGGCTTTGAGCAATGCATGAACAGACAGAAGCTGTAACAGGCAGAGAGCAGAAAGGACACGGGTATTTGGGGCAGCAGAATTAAGCTCAAGCATGTAAAATGAAGCAAGGGCATTGACCAGGGAACAGAGGGGACACATTTTGGTGCCTGCACTGATGAGAATATGAAAAAGAAGGGTAACAAACACCCAGAAATCGGGTTGTTTTATTCACCAAACTAATGGAATGTGCATTGACTGCTGTGTGATTCAAGCAGCCAGTCTCTCCTCTGATAATTTGTTGGCAGCTCACCCCTTCTGTCATGCCAAATTACTGAAGCCCTAAAGTTGTGTAGAAAAATCTGTGGTGGCAAATTAAGTCCTCGCCATCCTGAAAGGACTCAGGCACTCAGGACTGATTATTAACAACTGGAAAGCTGAGAAAGCAAGAGAAAATCATCACCCTGAAAAGCCAAAGTCCCAAAGCCAGTAACCATGTAAACATTCACATTAGGCAATCTCACTGGAACAAAGGCATGTCTTGGCACCTAGCCATGTACGGTTCAGAGACAGACGGTACACAGCAAAACAGAATATGAAAGATCGAATGACTCTCTACCAAAGAGCCATAGAAACTATCCAGAGGCACTCAGTGTGACTTTTCCACTGAGTCAACACTCGCTTTCCTGAAATTTCCTTAAATCTAAGAAACTATCAAAGGAATAGAATGTATGCTCTTGAATATAGTGTGCCTCATTAGCACAGGCGTAAAATGAGGACATTTTCCATACTTACAGTACATAAAAGAGTGGCCTTTTCCACTGGACAAACCAGTGACAAAGCACATACTTTTAAAATAAAAAAAATATATAAAGAATAATCTGTTACTGTTTAGAAACAAAATTCAGAAGGTATTGTGAAGTTACAAAATGAAGGGTTTTTTTTTTTTCCAATGAGTAGCAGTTTAGGAGAAGGACTGGATACTGTCTCATTTTTTAAAAAGGACTTGGTAATGAAAATAACTTAGTATTTTGTGCTTGGTTTTACTTTAAACTATAGCAAATTATAGAAATCATCAATAATTCACCTTAATTTTCACTATCCTAATACTACCTTAATTTCATCTATAATAATGCTCACCTTTATAGACCTGGATGGAGGGGGGAGGACCTTGGACTCCCCATGGGGCAGGGAACCCGGACTGCTCTTAGAACTAGAGAGAGAGGAAGAGGTGGGGAGGGGGAGGGGAAAGGGAGGCAGGGAGGAAGTGGAAATTTTTAATAAATAAATAAATAATGGTAATAATAATATAGCGTTGCATTTCATTCTAACAGAATGGAAATAATCATTAAAACAATGAAACAACTAAAGTTAATTAACTAATATCTGTGAACATAGGTGCTAGATGCTACATTAAGTCATTTGAAAACATTATCTCATTTAATTTGGAAATATTACAATATGTGTTAGCCTCCTTCTACAAATGAGAATTGTCTGAGTTACAAGCAAAGCTAAACTTTGTCCAATGATTGATCAGTGGTTGAAGAACTAAGCTACAATGACATCGAAAAGCAAACTTTTGTCTGTGTAAGCAGTCTCATGGCCATAGGCCTGACAGAGAGGAAGTGCAGCAGAGGCAGCTCCACAGTAGTAAAAAGTATAGTAGATTCTTTTGTTTTTCAAACAGGTGTTCTCTATGTAGTCCTGGCTGTCCTAGAACTCACCATGTAGACAAGGTTGGTCTCTAACTCAAAGATCCTCCTGCTCTGCCTCCTGAGCACTGGAATTAAAGGCATACACCACAATGCCTGGCAAGTTACAGATTCTTAAGTTGGCAAAGCAGAAGGGTATGGAAAGGACTGGTGATGAGTATAGAAGATTTGAGAGGGTGGTGTTAGGCAGCAGAAGTATCCTAACCTTGTAAGGATGACTTCAGTATATTAGAAACTATGAGAATATACATGTTAGTAGACTAAATTATACAGTAAGTAAAACATACTCCGAAGGAGAGACAGAGAGAGACAGAGAGATGCACACACACATACAGTGAGAGAGAGGGAGAGAAATAAACACCAACCAAATCTAAGTCTAAGTCACACACTTTTCCAAGAGGAGTTTGTTTAATCAAGAGACTGTGCACAAATTGTCCATATGGTCACCAGAATCACAGTGGCTTACCCGGATAGAAGGGTCAGCTGGAAGGTTGCCATCAAGACAACTAAAGCCATTAACTTTGAATCACCTTAGCCCTGTTACAACAGCCTCAAAGCAATCGCTAAAAGAGACAGAAAACAAAAACACCCCAAACACATGCAAACATGTTGTGCTTGGTAGGATAAAGGCAAGGGAGCTGGATTAGAGAACTCAAATCTTAAGGAACATCTGTAAAGTCTATTCTTATAACCAGTAACTGGAAGATACTGTATTTACGATGTATGCACACTTCAAATGAAAAATTGGCAATAATGATTTCTTAGACAAGGGATTTTTCAGGTAATAACTCTTGTAGAATTATGCTTCTCTCTAATTATGAAAATATCCTTAATCTATCACCAGACTTGACAACTAACAAGAATGAGTAGAGGCAGGAAATGAATTTGAAGTATATCCCTTCCTTGCCTTTGCCAAAGATTTACTCATAAATCACAGTTATTTTTTTCATGAGTTACACTTCTAGTCACTCATCCCACTTCATAGAAAATAGTAATTCTTTAAAATTAATTCATCAAAACCACAATTTCATAGATGAAAATCATGGAGGCAAATTTTAAAAGCTCCTATTAGCTTTAAGGGTAGCCCATGTCTTCATGGCAGCATTTCACCTGAAGACACTCCTTGTCAGTCTTATCACTAGCATATCAAGGAGTCCCTGAAGATGATGATATCTCCAAGTTATAAAATAATTTCAGTATTATTTTCATTACTATCTCTGATTTTGAGAAGCTAAAGGGATGCAGTTACATGACGGATTATATTAGAACTTAGAAGAATAGCAGTATTAAAAATAAACTATTAAACAATATTTATCCAAGATTTAACTCATAGGTCAAATCCCTCAGAAAACTTTAATCACATCCCTATTTTTCTTAATTAACAAATCCTTGTGTGGTCAATGTAGCCCATTCAGTTTTCCAGAGTACGACTGCCTGAGTAATACATTGTCACTATTGGTTTCAAACCTAAGCATCTAGAAGTCTCCAAGACCTCCTGTTAAACTACAAATGGCAGAGATTCATGCTAACAACTCCTGATTAATGAACTAGTCTGGGTGAGACACAAGAAGTATAATTATGACAGGTTGCCAAATAATGCTGCAGGCCTTGAATCACACTTGGAAAAATCATTATTTCTATAATGCTTCAGTTTCTAAATATGGATCTTACACGCTAAAGCCAACAGGGAAGAATTGGGGTGTTTGTCATCTACAGAGTATTCAATATGTGTTTCTTAGTGAAAGAATATGAAGAAGCCTTTTCAATGTGTAAAGTAAGATCAAATAGATGCTGAGAAGACAAAACAACATCGCCATCAGGAAACTAATGAATATAGCACCCGCAGGAATGTTCTTATATCCTTACATTTTATTTAAACCACTGCCAAGTCAATATTCAATATTCTGACTTTCAATGATTCTTTAAAGAATATCAGGGTTCAAAGAAAAATGGAGTGTTGAAAATCTTTACTTGATCTAGATTTCTTTAAATCTATTTTAAGAATGTGTCAATGTGTATTTGTTCATTAAGCAAACACTTATTAAATACAGTATGTAAGCAAACAAAGAAGGTCATATGAAATACCAATATGAAGGAAGCATTTTAGTAAAAAATAATTCGGCATGCGGTTATCACGCAACTACACACATGGTAGTTCCTTCTGCCAGAATCAGAAAAGATGTTGTAGAACATAATTTTTTTGAGGATTTTAAAGTAAGTAGTGAAAAGGGAATAATGGAAAGAGTTGGAAAACTATGTAAAACATTTGAGGCAAGGGTAAAAGCACTTGTCACCAGGCTTGTGACTATGAGTCCAATACCTGATACCCACAGAGTGAACGTAGAGAGGTCTGAGTAGAATGTTAGAGTCAGGAAGACTAGAAAACCATCCAAATATCTAAATAAAGGGTATGGGAGAGTAAGCCAGATAATGACAACATGGAGGAAAGATCTAGAAGATAAAACAGAAATTGCAATACCAACTGGAAGTGGCGTCAAAGAAATTAAGTTTAAAGGGTTTTAAGCCTTCATTTAAAAAATGGTAATTCAAGTTAAGAGAGAGGATAGCCATAAAAATTGAGTCAATTTGCTTGGAACTAAAAATTCTTCAGCTTCGCTCATGTGTAGGGTTTCTATCAGAGACCTGGGTGAATAGCCTCTAGCAATACAGCCAGGTACTTCTACAAGGCCTGTCTCTCTCTGCTGCTTAATCTTCCATCTTTCCCCATCATCGTTTCTGGTCATACTTGCCCATATCATAAGGCTCTGGCGGTGCCTTCGTCACCTCTATTTAAAATTCGTCATCCTTGTCCTTAACTGTTGGTTTTTGAACTACATTATCTTTTTGGTCTGACCCTGTAAGAAAGTTTTTTTTTTTTTTGATTGTGTGGATGGTGTTTGCAGTTTATTCTTAGACTGTGAAGCGCTTCCCAGAGTTTCAGGTGGACGAAGTGCAGCGCTAGTTAAAATATCAACAGGAACAGTTGGGACCAGAGAAATGTACAGGCAAATGGCTGGTGAAATCACTAAAAAAGAGAAGGTAGACAGAGGGGAGAGGATCCAAAATAGAATTTGTGCATTCTGGTGGCAGATAGAGAGGATGGAGAAAGTAGGCATGAGGGAAAAGATGGAATCATCAGAATTAGGAGCAAAAAACACAGCCCAGCGCAATGGATGCCAAGGAAAGAATGACTCATTGGAAAGTAGGGCTAGCAAGTGCGCCCATCTGCTGAGGGAGCAGAAAGGCAGGGCACACAGAAAGCCATGTGATCTGCAGGATTTAGACAGCAGGTCCAAAGCAGTGATGGAAGATGTTTAATGGGTAACAAAGAATTTTGCCGTGTTGTCCCATTGAACCCCAGCGAGAAGACACAGAAATGGCAGTCTCTGGGCCCCACAGAGAGGCAGTGAGGTAAAAATGGGCTACTACATAAATGAAAAACAGTCTATAAATCTATTCAAATGCCATACAAAGGTGAGTTGGTACACCCTTTTTATTTTATTCCTGAGTGAACCTGTCTAATGCCATAGCACCAAGCCGAGCTGAAATTCAACTCCAGGTTTATCCAAGGAGAAGTTCCTTGTCATTGTCACAAAGCACATCTCATTAGCAATGATTACTAACACTCTTATTCAATAATGACCTGAAATTCGGAATTAGAAAAGGCCTGATTGTTCATAATTTCAGGACCACTTTATGAGGAGCCACTTCAGTTCTGTGATGACAACACACAGGAATTAGTATCAGAATATACACACTTCCCTTGATACTTTACATTTTAGGAAAGCTTCATTTTGAAATTAATCTGGTAATGTTTGTGAACATGCTAAAAGCTAAGATGTCAACATGTTATTTTCCTCCTTGACAACTGTATAATCTGCAGACTTTAATAAATAAGAATGATTAGCATTTCAAAAGAAAATAAACAAAACTCTGGAAGAAATATATGTAGCTGAGAGAGTTTCGAATTCTGGTCTGTTGTTTGAGGGTATTTTTCCAAAGTGCCGAGTAGACATCTGCCTCTTCCTGAGCTCACAGAGTCTATCATTTATCATCAAAACAAAAGAATAAAGCCATGGGTTTTTTTTTCTTTAGTAATTTTGTTTGGAGAGCTCATTCGTCATACTTAAAAATATTTTACTTAAGCCTTTAATCACAGCACTCGGAAGGCAGAGGCAGGCGGATCTCTGTGAGTTCAAGGCCAGCCTGATCTACAAGAGCTAGTTCCAGGACAGGCACCCAAATCTACACGGAAACCCTATCTCGAAAAAAAAATTATTTATAGTCACAGTTCAGTATTAATGTGTAACATATGGATCAATATACCCATTGTGTTGAAAAATAAGTTGAGTTTATGTTGGCAATTTCAACTAAAACTATAAAACATTTTCAGTAGCAATTATTTCAAAAGAAAATATTTCTCAATTTAAAGATAAAATTTTCTTACTCAGATGTTTATTGACATTATTACACTGTAATTGCAATATCTGAAGATGGCACATATAAAACCAAATAGAAGTTTTTCATAATTATTTTAATTTTTTAATATAGATATTACTTAACTAGCAACACTGCGGAGCGGCCGCTATAAGCTTCAACACACAATGAAAAAGAAAATGAGATCAACAAAATGGGCCATGAAAAGACCACTGGCTGGCCATCCTGCCGGCTTTTACTTGTATCTCTACCTTCCAACACCAAACAGTATTTGAAGATGAACATCATTTTTTCAAATCCACAATGCTGGTTGTTTCTATGTTCATCCATTTTAGTTGATTATCCTCCTTGTTTATGTAGAGCTAACAATACAATAAACAGTGCATTGAGGCACATAGTCTCTTGTTCATATGCTTACCTTTGCATAGGAATTTTAGCTAGTAATTGTTTACCCTGATCCAACCTCAGACAGCTTGGCCAGAATACCTACAATACGATTTAGAGCATGTAAGGGTAGGATTTGTTTATATCATAATACTAACATTTAACCAGGGTGGAAAACAACCGAGATTGCCATGGGCTTTTGAAGAGAGTTTAAAACCATGTAATGACTCTAGGACAGCTTGGAACAGAGTCTAGCATATCTCATACCTAAGCTTTCCCTAAATTTTCCAATTCTTTTGTATATTCAATAGAGAGCAATACATTTTCTAAGCATATTTCATTGGAGCCCCAAACTGGAGACAACCCAAATGTTCCTTCATACAGAAAAAAATAAACCATGGGGTATCTCAACAACTGCTCAGAAAAAAAAATCTAAAACAAAAACAAGGGATTAGGTATACATCCTGCAACATAGATGCATTTCAGAAGTACTATGTCCATTCAAAGAAGATGAACATGAAAGAGGACATTCTTTGTTATTCCATTTATTTCAAGACAAACAAAATCAATTATAATAGATGTCAAAATAGCTATTTGGACTAACCTGAGATTCACTAGCTAGAATGAAAATCTACTGTTTGACCTGGATATTATCAGAAGCAGTGATAAACAGGTTGATTCTGCCATTAAGTTGTCATTATCAGTATTTTTGATCATATTTAAATCAAACCTTATTTAACTAAAAATAAATCAATAGCAAAAGAAAAGTATCCTTTATCACACTAGGCAGCAGTCCTCTGTGGGTCACTTTCATGCATAGTCTGATTTTCCACTTACGATCTCTGCCTGAAGTGAAGCAGCATGTATCTCAGATCCTTGAAGAGATCATCGTGAATGGGAGGGCATGTCAGTTCAGCACCATAGCCAGGGGCAGAGACCAGGATGAGCTTGCTAGCTCCATACCCCTGACTTCCTCAGGCTGCCACATTCTACTAACTAATGTTCTTTCCTTTGCTCCACTCCAGGTCTCTAGACCTTACTAGGAGAGCTTTCTGTACCTCACTACTGACATGGAACTGCTTGACCTTCTGGTTCCTATCAAAATTTACCTTAAAACATGCCAGAAAATGTCTCTCCTGACTGAAAATATACAAAATGCCACAGGTGGAAGATGCTTTTCCAAGGGCTACAGGTTGGGGATGTGAATGGAAATGGAAGTAAAAATAAAAGAGAATAGCAATAGGTTTAACTACCAGAAAGTATTAAATTTTTATTACTAATATTAACATAAATAAAATTAAATATTTAGCTATTTTAAGTAAAAAAAGAATGTCTGTCACATTAATAGTAAATATAATAAATGTTAAACACATTAACAGAGACATTCTTATAAATTAGTGTGAGCAAACAGAGCCCCAACTCGCCCTCTGTAGACTGATCGGAAATGGCAATGTCTCTGCAAGCTGTTCAAGTGTAATTGACAGGTTGAGAAGATGTTCACACACTAGAAAGGTCAAAAGAGTCTAGAAAGAGATAAAACAATGTGGCTTTCTTTACTCACAAATGATACAGGCTGGCACTATCAACTGTCCTCAGGAATGATCTGCTTAATAAGTACTCTAATAGACAATGTAAACAAATGCATGAGAAAGGAGGACTTGGTTCAACAATGAGTACCAGAAGTCTAGAAATAATCTAATATTTCTGACCTATAATACCCAATTTGTGCATAACATACACATTTATACTGACCCATCATGTGTAATAACAATGCTTATAAATTTTTAAATGACAAGAGTTGAAATGTCCAACATCAAAGAAATTGATAGAATAATTATGGTAATGGTAGAACAGTATAGACTGTAGTCATCAGCAGTCAATCTGATAATTAATTTATGTTAATTAAATACAATTAATTAACTTTAAAAATTAAGTCAATTTTTAATTTGTTTACCATATATATTTTATATGTGGTATATATAATTTATATACACTATATATTAACACATGAAATGTAGCATTTAATAGATAATTTATGTTAGTCACAATTTATTTCACATATAAATATATAAATAATTTACAGTAAGGTTGAACACATACTAGAAAAGCATCATACCACTGAACTACATCCTTAGCTCTTCTTTTATATTTAGGTTTTATTTTTGAAACAGGACCTCATTAGCAGCCAGTGTTGGCCTTAAATTCATTCTGGAGTCCAGCCAGGCCCTCAACTCTTTGTAATTCTCTTGTATCTGGTTCCCAAGTAGCTGAGATTTCCAGACCCACATCAACTGGGCCAGCAGCCATACATTTTTGCTTAAAAAATAAATATTTTCAAAAACAGTTTACTCAGTACTATCTTCTTTTCAAAATGTTTAATTATGTAAAGACAAATTACAAAAAAGCATGTGCCAAAATTTTTCAGTAGTTTACTTTGGCTATTATGGATGGTGTAATCATCTTTTTCCCAAACTTACCCAACTCTTTCACATGATAGTGATGGTGAGTCATAACAAATGTTTTGGAAATCCCTAAGAGATCTAAATGTTCCAGGAAACTGACAGGAGAGAAACAAAAAATGTAAGAGAGCTTTCAGTGTCCTTCTTTCAAGACGAGCAGTGGACTATTAGAACAAGGTGGCATTCTTTTGTGTTTGTCTCACCTCCCCAAGGACTCTCACATTGAAGATCCTTCTTCATAATATCATTTCCTCAGATGCTTTTACCTCCCTACTATAAAAAAATCTCTATAGTATTATAAATTAAGCAAGGAAATAATTTAAACTGTCAGCTTAATGGTGTGCATGGGAGTTATGAATGTTCTCAGTCCAAGGAAATTTTAATGAATAAAGTAGGTCAAAACTAAGAGAAACTCTTCTTACGATATACATGAAACTTATTAGTTTCCTGGGGCTTGTTTAATGTTATGGAAGATGCTTGATTTAAAAGTCTTCACATAGAAGGGTTTGTCTATGCATTTGGGTACCTCAAGAACAATGTTGAAGAGAAGGGCAGTTCAGTACTGTGAAAGAATCCTAGAATCGGGGTACCTAATCTGGTGTGAGTCTTCACTTGCAATATTACGAGTATTTTGGTAGCATGCTAAAATCAGTCTTGATGTTCCTAGGGTCTCACTCCAGAAGTATTTTTCTCATTCTAGTAAGTTCAAAAAGAATGCAGAATTACAATCCAATTACACTGTCATTTTTTAAAAAAGGGATGTCTGACTTAAGTAGAAGACCAAGATAGAGGATGTTCATGCAATATTTAATATTGGAAAATCACAAACATTAAAGAGGAGAAATCTTGGTAAATGACATGACAAAATCTAAAATGCTATAAATAGGATATGATGGAACGCATGCTGGTATAACACCTGCCCCAAAGCTTTCTTGGTCAAAGAAAAAGTGTTAAACACTAATTTTTTTAACTTAAAATAACACCACCACATTTCATTGCATAATAGACTAAAATAATCCTTTCTAAGGATATTGAAAATAGACCAAAGGATGATTAACCAAGAGGACAAAAGGAGGCTGCATACGGGAATATCTAATTGTGTCAGTTCATACATTTTCCCTTAAAGTATACCTCTATAGGAAGGACAAGTGGTAGCTGGGTACATGTGTGCAATCAGCAGTGACCATGATCCTCTAGAGGGTACACCCAGGCAGTTTGCATGTCATATACCACAGACCTTCCTAGACAAGAGTAATATATTTATCAACTTGTTAGAACCCTAGTTAAAAAAAAAAAATGACGGCAGATCTCTGTGAGCACAAGGCCATCCTGGTCTACAGAGTGAGTTTCAGTACAGCCAGGGCTACACGGAGGAACCCTGTCTTGAAAAAGAAAAAAGAAAAAAGAAAACAAAACAAGGACCCTAGTTAATATCACATTCACAGTAACTGATCACTAGTGTGAAGGTATCAAGGTTGAGATACTTTCTGACAAGATTCCTCCAGCATTAGTTGGATATAAATCAGTCTGCACTGACATGTGTTCAAAGATAACCTGTTTACAGGGGGCTTACAGGGGGCTGTGTGAAGCTATCCAGTGGAGTTCCTGATACACAACAGCAGAAACCCTATCTCAGAGAGTTATGAAAGGACCATCTACATTAGACTTTCCACAATTGAGAGGATTAATTTAAAATGCAAATTCTTTAGTAAATTTCCTAAGGAATCTCTCCTGGGGTACAACACAGTCATATTAAGGTTTCTATATACCCCCTGTATGATTTTGATGAAGATTCAAATCTAAGAGTCATTAGCTTATGTCAGAAAGTTTATTTATGTGATTAACTTACTGCATTATTATAATGCTTTAATTTCTCATAATATAACTGCATAGCATTTTACAGACACTTCCTCACTTTATTCCTTTTGGAACTCGGTACCCTGAGGATCAAGATCATGAGTGTTTTAGAGAGGTCTTCGAGCCTTGCACTGTCACACCGTACCTCTAACTTCCAAGTCCTTTCCAATCTATTTTAATGAAATATATCGAAACACTAAGCAGTGAATGTTGAAACATTCAGTCACATATAATGGGAGAAATACATATTATTGGCTGTTTACAGAATGTTTATTGACTGTTTATAGCTCTCAATAAGTTCCAACTAAGAGACCACACGTGTTCTTGTTTCTCCCACAGAGGAAGACACCCAGAAACTTTCTGTGGTCATGTGTAAGTCCTATGAGCGCTTGCTGAGGGATATTGAGAGATAACACAAACCATACTTACCATCCTCAGGGAGTTTAGTTTTAGGAAATTAGAATGCTGTTTTGAAAATAAAGGGAGTGTTCACTTAAGACTCTGAGCATGCCTCAGCCTGATGACCAAGCTCACTGACGACTTCTGGAGATACCGTCTTTATTTAGCTAGAGAGACTGCCTCAAGGGGAATGCCGATGATCTTGCAAGCTAGGCAACGTCTTGTGGCACAATAAGCCAAAGGCATTTTCTCAGTGAGAGTATCTTTATAAACTTGTCATCCCCATGAAGAATAGAATGCTTTAATTATTAAGTTTTTGACAGAATATCTCAATTTTCCAAGTGCTTTTTAATAATTCCCTCCAAGAAATTGGGCATTTTAATTATATATAGCTCCTTGTCACTGTTCATCTAAAAAACCTTACAAGATTAGTTAAATAAAGATGTATTAGGCCTCGGTGCTTTTCCAGGTCGTATTCATTGTTTTTTAAGTTATTTCAACAATGACAAAAAGCCAGTGAGTTCATGCTTTGAATTCAAATAATTTTTAAAGAAATCAATCTTTTGCAAATCCTAACAATAAATGTTAATATTACACAGACAAATGTATACACCATCAATTAGTGCTCAAGACCATTTCCCCTAAACTGTCCACTTTTATTTCAATGGGGGAAAATACTCTATTTTAACTTTTCTTTCTGGTCTGGCCCAGCAGTTCTGGGTTAAGGGGACTTCAGTGCTTCCCACATTCCCAGGAATAATTCATCTCCTTAGACTCTTGATCCTCGAAGGTCAGCACACACAGAATATATGTTCACCTGAATTTGGGCACAGGGAGCTTGCAAGATGACTGAAAGACCCTTCTCTGATGTTTATAAACTTGACTCAGGCAATGCAAGTGACCAAGTCACTCTTACTTCCTACTCAAGATGTGGGAGAAACTTGCCATGCCCCATTTACAGGATTCTAATGTATCTTGAATGAGATCAAATAAGAAAACACTTTGTAAGCCCTAGGTGATTTACCAACATGAAAATGGAACATGTAACCGAACATGTTCTCAATTACCAATGAGTCATTAAGGAGGCTGTGTATCCACTGGCTTGGGGTGTTCTTACAGGGTCATAGGAACAGCAGGAAAACTGTCAGGAGAATAAAAAAAAAATATGTATGGCTTTGTTCCTCTTGTGATCCTGCTCCAGATAGCAAGGCCTCACAGGGGGCTTGAAATTACAAGAGACATCCAAGTTCAGCTTGAGATGCTGAGACACAAATTGGATTTTTCTAGCTTCTTTTAGGACCTTCAGCCCAGTAAGACAATGCCCTAGCCCAAGTACCAGATACTGGATAAGCATTTGCTGACTGGTTGGTTCCTGGGTTTTTGGCACTTACTAGTACCATGATTTGCCAGTACACTGTGTGTAAACACCCACATTTTGGTAATAACCTAAATATCTACTCATTGTGAATGAGGAGGCTGAATGAACGAGCTTACATAAGAACAGTCAGCTCCCCGTACACATGTTGCCACCGTTTGTCTTGCCTTTGCATGCCTTTTGCTAGTGAGGGTTTCAAGGCATCCGCAAGGAGAGAATCACTAAGTCTAAGCAAAATATAACACTCACACAGGAACAGACAGGCAGGCAGGCATGTGTGTGCAAGCATGCGAACACACACACACACACACACACACACACACACACACACACACTCATCCTTGATCACGGTGATCATTAATCATCAGCGATCAGAGCCCCTAAACTTCATTACTAAGAAAACCTGAGTTTGAAATTATTATATAATTTTGGTGGTTTTGGAAAAATCCAGAAGTATAGCTCATGACTCTGCTTAAAGACGGAGCATCTAGTTGTTATGTGCAAGATGCTGGGTTAGATTCCTAGCACTGGAGGAGGGTACACCACAAAAACAAATTATCAGTTTCAAAAAGGCAAGCGATGCTATTTGCTTGTATAACAATGCCTCCCTCTACAACTAACACCTAATTATTCAAAGCCCCTCTGAGGGCCTTCCTCCCTGTGGAAGACCTTTTCCCACTTCCGGGCTGGAAATTATTTCTCTGACGTCGAAATATTTCTAGTGCCATGAATCAGATCCCCAGGGTTACTCTTTGGGGTACCCTGTTTCCTACGTGCCACACACGCCATCTGAAGAACTCCAGATTCACCAAACACCCTAGAGCAGAGTTTCTCAACGTGTGGCTAGAAGAAAGGAATTGCATGGTCTTCAAGAAAGATGTGAGGTAGAATACTAAAAGACATGCAAGAAAGCTAAAACAATGTTAATGTCTCTAACAAATGAGAAGTCAGAAGTTTAGAACCCTAAATAAAAACAAGATAACATATGGAAAGAAAGGAAGGAAGGAAGGAAGAAAAAAATGCAACAGGGACTGACTGTAGTAATTCTCAATTTATGGATCCTGAGTCCTTTAGGAACCACACATCAGACACCTTGCATACCAGATATTTACATTGTGATTCGTAACAGTAGCAAAATTACAGTTATGAAGTAGCAACAAAATAATTTTATGGCTGGAGTCACCACAACATGAGGAACTTAAAAATTGGGTTGCAGCATGAGGAAGGGTGAGGAACCACTGCATATAAGTAGTGATGTGAAAGCTAGCCTCACATGTCAACCCCAGAGGTTCTTTAAAAGAATTACCCAAATCTTAAAGCTGCAGGCTGCTGATGGTACCAAAAGTCTTTGTCCCACTTTAGGAAGTGGAACTGATGGATCACACTGCAGAGTGACTCTTCCTCTCTATGTGTAAGTCTCTGTTGGTCACTCAGTTGAAATAACTACAATCTGAATGGGCAGAAGCTTTTGCCTATCCCAATGGTTAATGAAACAGCCCCTCTTTTCCAATAAGTAGAAACAAAAAACTGAAGTATCAACATTAAGTGCCTGTTAGAAGCTGTTCACTTATTTTAAGAAATCAACAAGGCTCTTCTCAAAAGTAGGTGATTAAAGGAGAGGGCTGGAGAAGCGACTCCAGGCTGAAGGGTACTTGCTGCTGTTTCAGAGGACCACTTCTAATTCCTAGCACTCACAAGGTTAGGCACAACTGTCCATAGCTCCAGTTCCAGGGGATCCAATACACTCTTCTGGCCTCTGAGCGTACTGCATGCACAAACATTCCAGCAAAGAGCCAGTGCACACAACATTCAGACAGACAGACAGATAAAATAAGTTACATTTCCTGGAAATTCTCATTTGACTTAGTATGCTAAATACTTGAATTGGGTAAGAACACTACATTGCATAGCTGACTTTGGAATAAACATCAAAATGACTCCATTCAAAAGAAGTGACTTCGGGCGCTCTGAGCCAAGAAGCACTATTTCCTTCTTGAGATCTCGTTCCTTCTGAGTGCATCCAGGTAAAGGTAGATTTGTGTTCAAGGATGTTTTCAGAGGATGTTTGAGCAAAGAAAGATGGAATCTTTTTCCTGAACCTCTCTAGCTCACTCTCTGTGTTTTGTCTTCTCCTACACTATTTTCAAAAGGGTTAATCTCAACTATAATAGAATTTTCAAAAAGTTTGAAAAGTATCCATCAACATTATGCAGCAGCAGCCTTGACAATTCAGTGCTACTGCATGAGTTCCCGTGCAGCTCCCACAGGGACATACAAGTTGTTTGCTTAAAACAAAATATTCTCTGGTTAACCTGTGTTGTCATGCCCTTTGGATGAAGCAGATGCTACCAAGAACAAATGTTAGGTTTATCTTCACCTTTCAGCAGCTACAAAATGAAAATGATGGGAAAGTAGCCTCACTTTAAGAACCAACAGAAGACGGATGGTTTCACAGCTAAGCTCAGCCTTTTCTGCCCTTTCTAGAGAGAAGAATGTCCCCTGTTAGAGCGAGTCTATCACTTTGAGACATCAGGATAATTAATCAGGTCCTATGCCAGCAGCTCACATGAAGTATCCCACCCACCTTCACAATGCTCTTGGAGTATAACTATGCAGAGCTTCATTTTATTCTAGAAACAGAAGTTCTGAACAGTTTGAGACTAGCCCAAGGTCGGCTCCTTAGTGGATCTCAGCTAAGGTCTGTATGGGAATTCTCAGAGTTTTGGAGAAAGTAGTGATATCAGTGAATAAAATGAGCAAATATTCTAGAGTTAAACTGAATGCGCAAAAGGATTTTTAAGAACAAGCACAATTAAGAGACTTATGCATGCAAGTTTTAACCATATAAAAGTTTTAATATACATTCTGGATATTGCCCCAACTTATAATCTAGTACCCAAACTACACAGAACTGAGCTGTAAGAAATGCTTGATTTCTTTATGTAACTGTAATGCCAGGCAATATGTGGAATGAAAGTTGATTTTTAAAATCTTCAAGTCTTCTTAATTAAAAAGGCAATTAAAATTAAGATTCTTAAAGTAGTTTATTAGTTGTCATTCGTTTCTCTATAACCTGTTTTGAGAAATAGGCATTTCACTTAAACACACAGAAGGGCTCCTGTCTCCTCAAGAATGTAATCCCATAACCAGACTCATTCTAACTGTTGCCTTTTAATTTGAAGTCATAGTTGTACTTGTAGATTAGCCTGTTATCACACCAGATTATCAGTTAGGTAGGTGATGTATTTGCCAAGCAGAATGTCAGCCTGTTATCACACCAGATTATCAGTTAGGTAGGGGATGTATTTGACAAGCAGAATGAAACTAGTAAATAAACATAAAAAAACATCTTAAATCAATCACTCCTTTGCTCTTGGTGTGGTAGCAGATATGAAGGTTCATAGATTAGACAAAACACACACAGTGATGAGGAAGGAGGAGCAGGGAAGCCTTCGGACACTCTGTGGAGTTAAGAACCACAAGACCCAAGAACACATTGGAAGGTAAGGAAAAGGCAATATGCTTACAGAGAAATGACTGGTAAACAGAGTAAGTTTAAAAAATCTGGACAGTCTCTTTATCTGTCCTATTATGGGCCAATGGAAATGAACAGGTGAGGAAAAACAAAAAAATGCTCAGCTAGTTAAGAGAAATAATGCTTAGAGGCTTGAGCTTTCTAGTGTACTTGTTGTATATAAAGTCAGGTCCTATCACCCCAGTTAACTGGATTATTTTATACTTCATTGTATCAAGATACCCTCATTTTGGAGTGTGGTATTAATGGTATGTAACTCAGAGGGTGGTGAGAACAAATGTCTTAATGCTTTGTTAGAAGTTAGAACAGTACCTGGCATATAACAAGCACCAAGACACTACTCAATACGTGTATGGTATACTTGACTTCATTTTCTACCGTTTGCATAGGGCTAGTTTATTGTCTTTATTCTGGTAAGAATTTAGAAAGTAAATTCACTATTCTATTAAAGTTACCACTTTACAAAAAAGCAAGAGTTAAATTAATATCTGCTGTAAAGAGAATTAAAATTTAATATACTTTATGGAAAAGAAAAAAAGATTTACATTAAAAGTAAGAAGATGACTTGGGCAAAAGCTTCATTACTGTCAAGGCAAATGGCTTGTTGTTCTGCATTTTAGCCACCCCAAAGATGTCTGAATAGCATCCTACATACATATATTAAAGCCCAAGTATTTTTAAAAACTGTCCATAAGAAGTCCGTCAGTAGAGTTCTGCTTTTTCCTATAGCATAACTGTCCAAAAGGTGCAAAAAGGCTGTGCACTTCGCTTAAGACAAATCCCAAGGAAAAAGGGACCACCAAAGTGGGAAAACCAAATATGCTGTTTTCATGTTCACCAGCATGACCAATTAGCCACTTTGCTGACAGAGATTAATTTATTATTCATCTT
Organism: Myodes glareolus; assembly: GCF_982192425.1. Lineage (NCBI taxonomy): Eukaryota > Metazoa > Chordata > Mammalia > Rodentia > Cricetidae > Myodes > Myodes glareolus. Next base: position 79,651,253 of record NC_142031.1, on the reverse strand, counting down.
ATTTCAGCATATGTTATTACTTGGTCAGTAGACATGAAAAATGACTGATACAGCATATTACAGTATTGAAAATGGTAACTGTGGACTTCAAGGAAACGGAGCTTAGAATATTAAGGAAAATGCCTCTTTTTCTACTTTGGAAACATAATCCAAAAAAATGATGACATTTCAATGACTATGCAGGCATAAATGTTCAAATATGACAAGATTTTCAGAAATTTATATGAAATATAAAACGAAGACTATAAAATAATGCCTTGCAAACCAAATAGAAAGTTCAGTTTCTATATACATTTTCTAGACAAAAATCCCTGAACCTGTCTAGATTAGTAGTGCTGAGAATTATTGCTCTACACTAAATTGTAACACATTCGATCACTGAAAAATATAACAACACAAAAGATGGTGCAAATGTACAGACATGAACAAAAGCCTTCTTCATAGTAGCAGGACATATCTTGCAAAATTTCAAAGTAGAATCCGTCAGGATAATAACAGTTCTTTAAAACACGAGTCCGCAGGCTCAGACAAAACGCTGCTGACTAGTGTGAGAATACCATGGCAGCCATGCTTCTCCTGACTGCATTGTTTAGATTACATCGCAGCCACTAGGAGTAATGTGACTAACCTCTGCAGCCATTCATACTGCAGATAATTCAAATCTTAACATAAATTAGGTATTTCAGAATTTGAAGCTGTCTGTCCAAAGAAGAATCTAAATGATCTCTTCTGTTTATTTACTCTGCATTCTGCTGTTGTCTAGAAAAATGGGGGCTGATGATCAGATGGTAACTAGGAGTCAAGACAGGCTGGACCACATAAATAATTACGTGCTCTAATGTTAGTTCAATATACGCAGATAATATAAGCAGCCTTGCACAAATACTGTCCAAATTACTAAGTACTGCCGCATTGTATTTTATACACATTACAAAGCATTGTCTAATCACTTGCCTGAGGCTTTTATTAATTCTTAGAAATTATCAAATGCTTTTTCTTATTAATGAAAGTTACATATTTTTAAACAATTACCAAGTTTTTATGGCACATATAAAATCTATAACCTTGCTTTAGAAAAAACTAAAAGATCAGTTCATATCATATAAGGCGTTTAAACTGGAGCTCCCATAAACAAAAGGAGTTTTTATAAGATTTATAGGAGCTTTGTAAAATATGCGTGCATATGTAAACACACAACTTGAAAAGATATTACTTCAATACCTTTCTACGCTGCCTTGGTTCCCATTCATAAACCTAATTGCATTATGTCCAGTAATCACCACAATGGAGTTAGCGTAACTATCTTGCTTTGATGGCTGGAAGAGACTCTGTCTGGACTTAGCATCATTTGCTCCGAGAGCCTTTTACTGCAGTTGTTATTCAGCTCTGATACCCTGAGGATACTACTTTAAGGTGAGTCTGAAATGTCATTCTTTATCAACCCATGGACTCTTTGCTACTTTCATTTTGATTAACAATTAGCTAGACTTTCTGGAATGTGGGTATAAATTTATTTTCACTGAAAATTCTTAATGGCAAAAACCTTCGAAAATGACAAATGAGCAGAAAAAAAACCCTCGTTCTATATTTTACATACAATGCGTTAAACACCATGTAGTACCACACAAATATATACTTTCTGGTGTACCAATAAAGAAATCACATATATGTATGTATGTGTGTGTGTATACATGTAAATGTATATAAAAACTATATATTTGTGGAAATTGCACACATCCATGTGGAAATTGTTAGTAACAATATGAGTTAGCTATACTTCTTTGGCTAATGTTGGACAGCATTTTGGCAACTGAATTGGAGTGTGATGACAACCGGACATAACTCAGGTCGACAGTCAAATGCAGAGCAGGGTTCAAAGCTAGTTCTCATCATACTGTCATAGTAAAAGTCAACGTAAAGTATGTGCTTATTAATTAGGAGTTCCTCACAAAATCACCATCTCTCTGATCTTGTTTTTTTGTCAAAAAATAATGGTCATACACCCTGCCAAGTCTGCACAGATGATGAAATGAGATACTTTACGTAAAGGTGCCATAGGGATATGGACTTGCAAAGATAGCAAATTTCACTCTATTCTGTCAAAATTTGAAGAATGCAGTGTTTATGACTAACGCTGAAAAACCTAGCATCTTGGAATATTTTAAAAGTTTCTCTATGAAAAGGTGTTTTACAACCTGCGTAGACAAGAAAGGGCCAGAATAAAGATCAGGTGGAAAGAAAAGGCATTTATTTCTGAAAAAAACTTTCCTTGAGGTCTTAGCTGAAGGGAGAGCATTAGCCAGCTGAACCCTGAGCCTGAGCCCCATGGCACGACTTCTAGGCACCTAGGTGAGTCACCACATGAGCAAATATTGGGACAATCAGATTATTTAAGAAACTTGAATGCAATATTCATTTACAACACATTGTGATCGTATTTATTGTCAACTTCTGACAGGCATCAAGTCTCAAGGCACACTTGGGAACGGCTCTTTAGTTCAGGCTAGTCTACTATGATTCTGATCATACTTTGATATCATACTTTGATAGGTTCATTGAGATAGTAAGATACATCTTAATAGTGAACAACACCATCAAGGCTTGGGTCCTGATCTGCCTATAAGAAAGCTGGCTGAACACCTGCATTCAGTATTCTCAAGTATGAATGTAATTGCTTCGACTGCTCAGGATTCCTACGGCCAAGAAGATCCTGGTGAGGATGGATTATATCCTCCAACTGTGAGCTCTGTCCCTTAAGCTGCAATTGTTTTATGATAGCAATGAAAAAAATAGGACAAGCATGCCTTGAATCAGAAAAGTTCTGGAAAAGACAACCAGAGCATGGAGAAATAAAGAGATTCTTACACTCAGTGGAATCTGAGAATGGAACCATCATGGCACTCTTTGACAAGGAGTTTTAGTCTTTTCATTGACTAAGCAATATACAAATATGTTGAATGTTATTAAGTGTACGTGTTAAATATGTGCATAAAAGAGAAGTATAAGGTATAGCATATTTGAGGCTCTGATGGTTCACTAACAGGATAGGTAATAACAGAGGAGGGTGGTTCAATGGTTTTTCTATACCAAAAGGGACTCTGTTCTATCCTGAGGGATAAACTTAATCTCATTTAACACATACACTTAAACCTTTGATGATCATGTTACCAGATGGAAGTGTAAATGAATGAGATCAGTCCTAGCCATGACCTCCAAGGGCTTCAAGGAAGCATATTTAAAAAAGAAGAGTATGCATTGGAAGACATGGATTCCACTTTCTATTTTCCTACTGGTTTGTTGTGATCCTGTGGGTGTGACTGATTCAAGTTACTTAGACTTCTGTTGTCACAGTGATAAATGAGAATGACGCTCTCATCAAACTTGAGAGCCAAAAGAGACCGCTATTCAAAGATGAAATCAATTCAGTGAGTCACTCTTTTAATAACTGGTGGGCTCAGGACTAGAACTCAGTTGATTCAATATATATATATATATATATATATATATATATATATATATATATAACTGCTTCTTACAGTCTCTTAACTGCAAAATATTAGAAAACTACTGTAGTTTGTGTACCGTCAAATCCATGATCTCATTTGTTGTTTCTAGTGCAATAATTAATCGCATTTTCATTTTATGTGTTCACAAAACTATCTTAGAAGAAAGAAATAGCTTTACAAATTTCACAACTCGGATAAGTGGCAATGGCCAAATATTCACATGGATATATTTCTGAGAATTATCACCACCAGACCAAGCTGACTCAATTATTTACACATGAGTGTAAATTTAAATCAATGAACCTTCCATCTTAAATGCACTTATGAAACAAGTCCAATGTCGATTTGAAACACAAAATTGTGGTTTTGCTACAAGAAATGAATGCATCAATTTGAAATAAGGTGATTTGCAAGGAGCTCTATCTAGTGCATTAATATTTAAGGTAATAAAAGATACTTGCGATAAAATTCAGTTGTTTTATATTGTTACCAAACCATTTTATGATGGAGTATAGATGACAACTGTTACACATAAAAAACTTCATAGGGTTTTGTTTTTTATCATTGTGTTTAGAGATACTTGTTTTCAAAGAGGAATTGTGTTTATTTGTCTAAAGATTAACATTTCCTAGTAGCATGCACTTTTAGAGCTAAGGTATAAACACTGATTGGACTAAAAGTGCACTGGTCCCTCCTAGCTGGCCCTTCCCCCATGTATATGATATATACACCATATATGATGGTGCTGATCCCATTTCTGTCCTGTAAAGCGATGACCATTTTATTTACGAAGTCAACAGTAGAAGTGTGGAGCAGCAATGTCTGTTCCAAGCATTCAGAGTCAAAAAGTCTCCTTCCTCTATAGTAACTAATGACCAGAGTTATTAAAGTTTTTATTCAGATAAGATATATTATGAAAGGTTTTGCTCATCAATTCTCTTGGATAGGATCCAAAAGAAGTAGGAAAGTTGCCATCAACAAGCATGCAGCAGAAAGTTCCTCAGCAGAGTCAATGAACATACCAGTGAAACACCAGATGAGTGTGTCTTACATGTAGCACCTTGTACTGATGATATATCCTGGACACAAAAATCGTTACTGTTTTACATGGAATGAATTCGACTCCAAAAGACCAGCCATTAAGTCACATGAAGGACCCTCTCTGTTTGAGTTTAAAAACTTCTGAGATCATGGAATTGCCCTGGGCCGTGGAGCCACAAAGTTTTGATTCTAATTTCTCTTTGACTCTGATCAAAGATCTGGCTCAATTGTTTGGCCCATCTATGATATGTCTCAGTAGCCACACAAGGAAAATATTCAAGCTCCCTGCAAAAACCCACCACTCCTCTTAGAACTTTGGCATGTACCTTGAAAGAGCTTTGGAAGAATATGTTATAAATTTCTGTTACAAATATTACCCTTATATAGTATTATTGAGTTCCTTCAAATACAAGTCATGCTTTAAAATTTGTTAACATTCCCCTTTGGGGAAACCCTTTTGCCCTTTAATAGCATAACCTCATCACAGTATTATAATTCCCAGAGCTCATATTTGTTGGAGGAGACTTGGTTGCTAAGATCTGGGATGGCTTTCTCCTTTCTGTATCTGCTGAAAATACTGAGAGGCTCTCAGCTAATTTTCTAAAGTATGCAGAGCATGGGTGCTGAGGAAGGCTGGGAGCTGAAATGGGAACCTGAGCATAGCACTGACATCATCCCATGCTCTGCACATATGGCATAGCACAAAAGCAGTACTGGCTGAGCACGGGTCTATTCTGGACTCCAGTTGGCTTTAATTATAAGCAAGCTTGCTTCTTATCATTTACAGTTACACAGTTCTCCGCTGATTTAACTGGAAAAAAAATAATTTTCTACAGAAGTTGTTTCACCGTTTATGTTTTTAAATTCATGCAAAATAGGAGGGGGTACTGAAATGGTCTCCAAATCTGCTTCTCATGTATATGCACTTAAGAAAATCCTCACCACAGATTCTGCAATTGGGTCAGCTTGCACAAAGACGTGTGGGGTAGCCGTGAGTTCCCTCTGCACCCTGCCAGCCTTGTAAGTGACACCTCATAATAGTGCAAATGAAGCATAGCACGATGAGAAAATGAAGAAGAATGAACCTGGATCCTCAGCCCAGCAGTTTCTAAGACATGAGATAATAATTTTATTCTTTAAAATGTACCACACTAGCTTTTTCACCTTTTATACATGTAAGCCTACATGTGGCCTCCATATTATGAAATAAAAGGTCTTAGGACTCTCAGAAATTCCATTACACCCAAACAGGCTCGTTTACCTGTTTGCCTACACATGAACGTTTGCAAGAGTCACAGATTTTAAGCTCATTTTTTTAAGCTGCCTTGATTTTCTGGTAGGAATGATCACACTGGCGTTTACCTTTGTGCTTTCCGTTCAGGCTCACCTATTGGGCTCAGCAATTCTTCCCTTCTGAGTCCTTTGTCCTAACAATTAGCTCAGTATCCAGAGAGCTTATTGACCCAACAAATCCAACATCACCCCTTTCTTATTAGGTTTCTTTCAAGCAACCACCCTACCTGCCCTGTTTCCGGCCCCTCTGCCCTTCCTCCCTCACCCTGGTTTCTGAGTCTACCAAGCTAGGAGGCTTATTTTTCATCCTAATGTTCTTAATTTGTTCCCTATCAAATTAATTCCCTCTTTGCTAGAGAAGGGAGGGGCGAAGTGCGAAAACTTCACACCTGGAGTTATTGAGGTGCTTACATTGTGATTGGTTTGGTGGGGCTTGGGGAAGGTTTACAAACAAACGTGATCCTGTAAACAGCAGCTCTGAAGAAGAGAAAGTTCTCTGACCCCAAAGAACAATGCCCACGGTGGCCCCCACACTATCTTCACCACTCCATCCGTCTTTCTTCTTCTCAATGTTAGATGAGCTTGAGTTCTCATTCACACATAGACAGTTACTCTATTCTGGAGGGAAATAAATGTTAGCAACAACCGGCAGACAGCGTCTGCCTGGGGTAGAGGCTGCAATGGGAAAGGAGCGTCCGGCTGCCACAGGGGCCCCTTGCTGTCCTCCATTTCCTGCTCAGGTACTGTCCCCATTCAGAGGCCTCATCACCCGGTCACTCTGCAGAGGCAGACTCACAGGGAACTTCAGATGCAAAGGAGATTATTAGCTCATAGCGCCCCACTGCTACAATTAGGCACCCCACACCCTCGCATACCCCCATCTGGCGTACCACTCCCACCCACCCACGCTCTGTCTGGCCCTCCTGTGCCCTGGCTCGCCTTCCTCCCACGGGACTAGTACAGCTCTGCACAAAGGCAGAGCAGTGGTTGAGGGCTGCACCAGGTAAAGGGAGCCAGTGGAAGGAGCACCTGAGACTCATGGCTGTTTTCTCTCCCAGGGATCGGCCCTCAGATTCTTACAGCAAGCCCTGGTTCAGGTTTTACTTGGTGTCTCTAAAGGAATTCCTGGGAGAACCAGGGAAGTGAGGTAAACAATCCATTTTTTGAACCCAGAGGAAAGTGTGTCACTATTCCACTCTCCATGAGGGGTTGTCAGGAGGACCTGGTCTCAGTTCATTAGATCATGCTATAGCTTGTCATGCCTAACCACCGTGGTCTCAAGGTAGGAAGCCTACGCCTGGGGAAGAGGCAAGCCAGTAGTCCTAGCAGCTGCCTCTGGGAGGGAAAATGCTTGGCAGCTGGCAGAGGACCCAAGACTGAGCAGAGTCTTAAAGGTGAGCAGACTCTACAAGAAAGATGGAGAGGAGTCACCAACAAACTGACTACAACTTCCAGCCTGCTGAGGATTTTACCCTCAGAAAAGACAAAGAGTGGTAGGGGTTTAGAAAGACTGGAAAGGGAAAAAGAAAAACCTGGCTGCTTTTGTTATTTTTGGCAATTCAGGCAATCTGAAATAGCTTTCATGTAAAGATGAGAGGGACCTGGTTCATGCTCTTGGTTCCTCTGAAGAAATAACCCTGCTAACCAAATTGGATTTTGGAAAACAGGTTCCTTCTGTTCTAATTTCTCTTCCTCCAGGCAGAGCTCCTGGCTTAGCCCTGTCAGTCTGAACTCTATGGAAACCGTCAATGGAAAGAAGTGAACAGAGCAGAAAGCTAGACCTGTGTTCAGGAACCTGCAGACAAGATCCTCAGGGAGAAAGGGTCGGTATAGCCGAAGCTCGTTCCTGTTTCACCTAGAGAATAATCTAGCAAAATCACCAAGAAACTGAAATCCCTGTGTGTGTGAAGCAGGCAAAGGACGGTTCCCAGGAGGAACCGTGTGTCCAATGGGGACTGGCCGGGATCAGAGAGTTTCTTACACCGCAGCCTTCTCCAGTAAGACACACACAAGTAGGGCAAGAGGACTGGCCTCCTGTTGAGTGGGTCCCTAGTCCCGGGACCTCTTCCCTGCCACTGCAGTCTGAGAGCGCGTTGGAGGGATGCACAGATTTGAACGCTCCCTCCCCGGTCGGGAAAGATGGGCTGGAGGTGGGGCAGCACCGCACAGACAAAAGGTTCTGCAGAGCCCTCCTCTCTCCGCTTAGGTCCCTCTGTGGAGCGCGGCGCCCCATCTGGCCACTGAGTGACCTTCTAGCGAGTGACGCCCCCTTCGAGAGGGGCCAGGCACCCTGCCCAGGCTGGTTCTTTATTAGATGCCCACATCTCCCAGCACCTCGGCAAGGCACGCCCCTCCCACCCCTCACCACAAACACCCGCGATGCCTTCCTTCACCCATCCCCTTCTATTGTCTTCAAAGAGATAAGTGACTCCCAACAAGCACACCTAAATGCACCTCCCTTTTCTCCGACTCGGATTTCTTAGAGCCTTAAGGGCCGAGAAGCGAGCAAGTGCTGGGTTGGGGGGGGGGGGGGAGCACCAGGAGATAACCCGCAAGAACTTGGCATCGCAGACCCACCGTGTCCGCCTCGCAAGGATGCTGGTGACCTGTAGATTGCAATAGGCACTGAATGATGCTTGCTGCTGCCATGGAAATGGTGGATGTGGTGCGCTCCCAAACTGGACGCCCCCCAGGCCACTCCTAGGAGGCCGCTGAGGGTGAGCGGGACTATCCAGAGCAGGGCCAGGCGCCCCCCTGCGCCGCCGCCACTGCCGCCCCCGGGCGATCCCAGCTCGACTCCGCACCGGAGCATCCTCTGGTACATGGCGGGGCGCCCGCCAAGGGGCAGCCTCCGCGGGAGGCAAAGTTTGGGGCGCAAGAAGAAGAGAGGAAGCCGGGGATCCGGCGGATCGCGGCGGGCTACGGGGCCGGCCGCCTCACCGCGCCACGGCACCCATCCTCTCCCTCCTTTGGACAGTCTTCTTGGGGTCCTGGAGACTGCTGTTCCCTGCACCCAAAACAATCCGAAACATAGCCGAGGCGGATGCAGCTGGCGAGGGACTTGTCCGGAAAGGCAGCCCCGGAGAATAGCAAGCGCAGAGAGGGTGGCTGCTCCCAGGTTTGCAAGGCTCCAGGTTCTCCAGATATACTCCCCAAGAGTTTCGGGCGAGAGTGTGTGCCGGTGGGTGGGGAGCCGGGAAATTGTTTAAAGCTCCTCCCGGAGGGTCCTCACTTCTACATGACAGCCATCCACCGGGAATCCACTAGGTAAATCCATTTAGCATTGTGCGTGGGGAATGGGGAGGCCACTTCGCCGATCCAGCCTCCTTTCAGGAGAGAAGCAGACCCCATGGACGCGAGGCACCCCTTCTCTCCATTGAGCCCCGGCCCGCTCTCCGGCTCGCGCCAGCCTCCCCCGGGCAGCGCGCAGAGCAGCGGCGCGCATCGCCTGCTCCAAGAGGCAATCTCCGAGTCCGCCGCCTCCTGACACTTACGCCGGGCGAAGGGTTCAGAGGGAAGAGGGCACCCTTGTGAAGACAGCGGGGATCGAACTGGGGAAGGCGAGCAGAGGAAAAACAGGAGCAAACGAAGGGACGAAAGAAGAGAAAATATTTTTTAAAAACAAAAAAAGAAAAAAATTAAAAAGAAAAAATAAATAAAAGAACTGAAAAACACACACGCTGGTGAAGCTAGGGGCTCTATGCAAATCTGCAGTCTCCAAACAGCAAATCACCGAGTCTCGGATGCAATGCAGAGGACGAGCCTATGTAACGAGGGAGGCTGGTCTAGCTTCCCGCAAAAATCGCCGGCTTTGCCTCTCCCTGGCATTCTCCACACATCACAGGGCCACGTGGACGGCGATGCGGGAAACACCTAAAAAGCAACGCGCTCCCTCAACCAGGTGATCCCTCCGTCTGAATCACCCAGGCAAGAGGCACCATCCCCTACCCCTCTGCGTAAAAGTAACCAGTGTCTTTAGCGCTCCTAAAGGAGAAGGAATCGGGCTGTTTTTATTGGACCAAACTTATTCTTCCAGGTGTTCAAATCCAAACTGCTAAAAAAGGTTTGACTCCATCCACTCGGCGTCAGTTCCGATGATCTGCTTACTGCATGTATTATTTATAACAAAGAACCCTCCTTCCCACTACAATAGCGTGTGCCTTAGAGGAGCCAGGGGGAAGTCAGGGAGACTGAAAGTCCAGGAAGACAACAGGATGAGCAGCTGGGGAAGAGGTGGAAAAGAGAAACACGGAGTATGAGAAGAGGAAAGAGACAAGAGACAGAGAAATAGTGGGAGTTAACTGTCTTTCAGTCGATAAACTGGGATATACAGTAACAATAATGCTGAGATATCTAGCCGCCCAGCTGTGATCTCTCCTCTTCTAATGGCGGGTTCTCACCCTATTTTATAAGGAAAATCGCATTAGGGCCAAAAATCCCAGGACCTAATAGTCTTGGGGGGGGGGGAGACATTTATATGAAATTGGGCATCTTTCCTGAAAGCTTTGTGTCCCCACATGTAAACCAGAAAAAAGAAAAAAAGATAGAAATCTACCTCTCAGACTAGAAATCTCCCAGTCCACGAGACAGTGAGGACCCCCTTCAGATTAAGAATAGGGATTGTTACTGAAATATCAGCAAGTTTTTCAACAGATGATAAGGGCGGCAGTGAGCCCCTGACTTGACAGTCTTACTGTTATTCTGTTGAAAGACAAATCGAAGTAACTCTGAACACACACATCCTCCGTAGGGTCTTCGCTTTATGTATAATATGTAGCAACAGAGATGTCCCTGTGTTTTTATTAAATTATTATTATTAATTACAACTCTATTAGACGGGATATCATATAGTATTGGCTAGGCTTGAATTCCAGATCCTCCTGCTTTGTCTTCACAAGCACTGTTCTGAGTTCATAAACCTTGGAACGTTATTCTGGGAAGATTTGCTTCAAATCAGTTGCTCACCCATGTGACCATTTGAATTGGCACATTGTATGCTAGCTCTTGCAAACAGATAAGGACTAGACCATGAGAGTCAATACATAAACAATGGCCAGGGGTTCTGAATCAAACAAGTGGCAATCCATTATCACACCTTTTCCCTCAAAGCTCATTTCGTTTTACTGAAAATCTAATTCTTCCATAGGATATTACTCTATGTAAATATATTGTCTCTCAACTTTCCATAGGGGCTCAACAGAACAAGCCCTGCATCTCCTACTGTGTGTTGATTCTACTCTGTATCTCCTACTGTGTGCTGCTTCTACCCTTGTCCCCCAGGGCAATTTCCTCTTTATTTACTTGTGATTTTGTGTTTTCATAAGCAAGCATCATCTTTATATTTATTGTCAAGTACAGCTCCCAGAGAATTAATAAAATCATCCCCAGAGTATGTTTTAAAGACTATAGGCCCAGGGGTGGAGGAGATGTATGTGTGAGAAGAAGCATCTGCTGTTAAAGCCTGACAGCCAGAGTTTGGATCACCAGAACCCACATAAAAGACACATGGAGCAGTTCAATCATTTGTGGTCCCTTATGCCCCTAATAGAGATGGGAGGTGGTGACAGGGAAAATTTCAGAAGCAGGAATGTCACCTAAACTAGCTTACCGAGCGAGAGAGAGCTCTCGTCTCACTCAGACACTGTCCTCTGACACACACATGAGAATGGCATATCCACATCCACCACTCCTATGAACGAGCACACACACGTGGGGAGTGTTGATTACAGGCCCAGGTTCTGGATCTGTCATATCAGTGTCTTCACGGAAAGAGAACACTGGATTAGGTGACCAAAAACCTGTGGTGGCTTCTTGGCAATGCTGTTTATGGGTTATGTCATGTTGATTTCTTGCCCTCTCACCTGAGCACGTGACTTCATTCATAAAATAGTTACTTTACAGTCTTTTCTTCTAACCAATCCCAGGAGGTGGAAAAGATACAATGTGTCGTTTAATGTTAGAGTGCTTTTAAAAAAAGCATCAAATTCTCTGTTCATGTGAGTCAGGATGCATCTTTTCCATGTCAGGTATAAGCAGTGTGGGCTGATTAACGTACCCACGCTTTATCTATCCATAGGAAATGTAGTGTATTTTCTCCAGTACCCCATAGATGGTGTAATTTGTCCTTTCCTTTCCAACCAGGTCTTTGGAAGGGACAGAAGCTAAGTCTTCTGTTGTACTCCCTCTAGTGCCCATCATATGTGAAACACAGGGTAATCTCAAACACACCAAGTTCTCATTATTTTCTATAGATATAGTCAATAATCATAACGATGGGTATGGACACCATGAACACTGAAGCAGTAAATGGTGAGTCACTCTTTCTAGAGAGAAATACCAGGTTAGATTCTTCTGAATGCTAGTGATACCCTTTTGAATTACAAGTTAACAAATACCCTTATATTCTATTTAAAGATATTACTTAATATACATTGTTCACTAACTAACAAAGAACTCTCGACTTGAATGAAGCTTATGTAACCCATGCATTTTTATCTGTCAAGGACATTCGAGGCTACATGCATTTCAGTGTTAGGATTAGGAGCTCTTTTCAAATATGAACATCACTCAAGAAAAGGATAAAGTGTAAGCAAAGCACTTGAGAAGCAAGAGAATCATGTTGTCTGATCATAGTCTGAGCTACACAGATGCACTGTCTCCAAAAAATAAATCAAATCAATCAAAACAAAACAAAAACCCATGAGAGGTATAAGAATTTCGACACTAAGCACATTGCAGACAGAACACGTTCCTTTGGTGCAGAAGCAGAAGCAGGGAGGCAGAGCCTCAATTTGTTTACCTTGAGCTTTGAACCCCTGTTGGAGACTGAAATTTTTCACTATTCTCTGCATGCGCACTAACAATTATCAAAGGGTCAGGTATTAATTTGGGGTGACACACGAGTGAGGAAGGCTGAAGAACCTTTCTGTGTGAATAAACAAGATCGACTGCCTTTGTTACTCCCTTGATTTCTAGAAAATGATGGGGTAGTGCTTTTAGAGAGTAACTCATGTAAGTTAGAGCACATACGAAGAAGGGCATCAACGCAGAAGATTCCAATGAGTTTGCCGAAGAGCAGTCAGTGAAGAAAAATCTCTCTCCTGCCGTATATTGCCAAAGGCCTTGGGAGATAAAGGCAGGGTTAGGGAAAGGATAGGCTAGAAATCTTAGTTTTACGGGAGTCTCAAGAGCTTAAGAAGGAGTATTTATGGCTGTCTTGACAGAGAAAATTGTAGCTATTGTCTTTCAGGCAGATGTCTAGGGCACCTTTGCAATACTTAGGATGTACTGGGGTGGACACTGTGCTGCTGTGCCTCCGAGTTTGTTATAAATGGCAGTAATTTTATCCGGATGGTGGGCAAAATTCTTATGGACAAACACATGCCTCTTTTGGATGAGCAACTAAAGCTTGTTCTTTTTGCTTTATCTTTGCCCCTTCAGATGACGAGGTCAGCAATTTGAGATTATGCTCTGTAAGGGAAGCTGAGGCATGTCTGAAAACCTGTTTTTAGATGACTCAAAAATTTGTTGAAAGAAACATGGGGCTTTGGCTGCGGAATCTTTTTATTCCCAGCATGTGTAGGGTGATATTAAGTGTACGTTATTGTTACTTTGTACTCTGCGAGAGTCAGTTACTTTTTCTGGAATTCTCTTCTTCCTTTTTCAGATACAGATTCACTGTAACCACTCACACTGTTCTCAAGTTATCATCCCGCCTCAGTTTCTGCATCAGCTGGGGTTAGACCAATATGCTGACTCTTCATCCACAATGTATGCCCTATTATCATAGCCAGAGATAGTTGCTGGACATCTTGAACCATCACCATCTCTGATCATGATGTAGTTTTGTTCACTAGTTTCTATATTCTATCTGTTTAAAATAGATTAGTACGTGTGAAGTTCAAGTATTGAGAGTTGGTGTAGTGGGAGTAAGGAACTGGCTTTCTTTGTTTTTATTATTATACAGCATATCCACAGTCTCTTACACATCCTACTTATATTGAATAAAAAAATCTGAATCCTTAATGCATCTCATTCTTTATCATGTATAAGATGTCAAAATACTACTAGGAACCATCAACTTATCTGTAGTTGACATGATCGGATATTTGATTGCATTAAGTCACTTAGCCATTGCAAAATGTTGTGAAGGAGGTATTCATATTGATCCCTAGTATGATAGCCATCAAATTATGAGAGGTGATAAGCTGAGTAATCATTATCACCAAAACTCTATTTTATGTATTTGAAGGAAAACTTTTTTGGTAACTTATCTTTGAGTTTGCTTATAAAAAACAAACAAACAAAATACCCAAAGGCTAGAACCTCTTCCAGCTCCCAGAAGGTGCTACATAATTTCATGCCTACTTATTAATAATACCTGTTTCTATACCAGAAACTAGTCTGAACCTTGCATTCATTATGACCTATATTGTGATCTCTAGAATAGTTAGCCCTCACTTGCCCCTAACAACTGTTGCTCCTGAATACTACCCAAAGGAACCAACTAGCTATGTGTGTTAAATCATCCCAAGCAACTCAGGCGATGATTTACAAAGAACAGCACCATGAGTAGCCTGAGGTGGACAACAATGTTAATAAGAGGATGGTGTAACATTTTGGGAATGAGGAGGGAGATAAAGGACATGGGAGAAGAGAGGAGTAGAAAGGAGAATTTGGAGAGAAGTGGGAAAGGGTTGGCCATTTCAAATAACTCTTTCATTTCCCAAAGTCACATTGTCTTAAAGAATAGAATGGTTGCCAGGCAGACATTCTACCTTTTCATGGTTTTCTTAAGCTTAATTGGAAATCCTCATGGTTCAGTATTAAGCTTTTTAAATAGGAAAGTAGACATTAAAAGTAGCAGAAGCGATGTATATTAAAACCCACAGGCAGCACTAATCTTCTAAAAATTAAAATGAAGGGAGTGTCAGTCTTACACTTTGCGCTTGTACTGACATCGTTGTAGAAACAAGCAGACTCCGTATTTCTAGCTATCTGTACTTCTTAGAACTGAGAGGAAAAGGAGAGAGACACTCACGGAAGAATATAGTCCTTAAGAATTAGAAACATAAACTCCTGATCCTGGTACCTCTTTTTATGACAGTAGGTCCTGAAGGGCATTCTGAGAGATGACCAGAACAGAAGGATAAGGACACTGAGAGAAAGAAAGAAAAACACATGTGACAGTTTAAAAGCATCTGTGGAAATCTCCTATAATCCTTTAATATTTTTTTGGGGGGGCGGTGAGGGTAGAATGGTAAAATTGTGTAGCAAAATAGTCATGTTGTGTATGATTTTAGAAGTTCATTTTCACCCCCCCCCCAAAATGGCCACCATCCAGTCACAGGCACGGTCATCTCTCTATAACTTAGATCCTACTCACTAGTATATCACAGGAAGCGTGGTGTGAATCCTACATGAGCCAACATGGCACGCAATCGACTCAAACTAAATCAAAATCTGGATGTTACGCTGACTTTATTGAAGTCAAGGATACTTATATTTAGGACTGGAATATCTGTGATCTGTATGTTTCCTTCGTCCTATTTAGTAAGAATGTAATTTATGGTGGCCTAAATAAAAGTCGGTGCCTATGCACCATAATAGCTCTTTAAATATTGCAGGTCTTTGCTTGGATACCAACTATTCAAGTCACCTTTCAGTTATTGTTAGAATTTACTGTTTGTCTAGTTTGTCATAAAACTCATATTCTTGACAAACTGTCCCAAGGTGAGTGAGTTTATTTGTTGGGAAACAAAGCCAAAGGGTCAGAGTGTGAACTTGAATTTTATCTCTGTCATTAATGTGACATGAGGGGCCGTCTACCCCAGTTTCCTCATCTGTAGAACGACTACAGTACAACTTTAACATGTTTTAAGTCAGGCTAAGAACTCCATTCATATCTACACATCTTAGTGAGATACTGAAAATAAATATGAGGAGCTGTGATGTGTTTTTTAACAATGCTTAAAACTCTCTTTATTCTGTTAAGTTTATTTATTTTCCAAATAATTTATTAGTTTGACTTCTCTAAATATCCCTTGTTTAAATTATAATGCAAAGGGAGAACAAAATAAGATCTTGTATTTTGTGTGATTCGGGTCTCAGGTTGATTTGTTTTTGGCCTCCTTAATCTTTGGAGGATCTGGTATTATACATTACCTAAAAGTTCCTAGGTGATGTTGGAGCTGCTGGTATAGGGGAACAAGACTTTGGACTGCTCCTCTGTCGGAATTTTGCCCTTGACATAGGCTTTATCAGTGGATACACAGAGTTCTGTTTTCATTAAGCTACTTAGCAATGATCTCACCTCCATTTAGCTGTCTCAAAAGCTACAGAAAAGTCAGTGGACTGTAACCATATATTGCCATTATCTTCATTTCACAACATACAAATATATATTCTCTTTATTCTCACTCAAAAGTCATCTCTTTCCCTGTTGCTTTTTACACATGAGTTTATCTTTGGTTCCTGTGCTGGTGACTCCTACTAACTTACTAGCAATATGGTTTTAGATAGGCTATTTATTTAAACACAATATCCCATCAGAAAAAGTTGTAAATATTGGAGGGTCACTGTGCAGATTAAGGAATTTAATACCTTTGAAATAGGATATAACCTGACACATAAATGTACATACCTATGCTGTTATTGCAAGTGATTATCATGGGTTATTTTTCTTCCATTATAGTAAGAAATTCAATCAGGTAATACTTGCTTTCAAATAAAACTTAAAACCGCTACTGTTTCAATTCGTCAACCACTCCAACAAAAGCAAGTAGGACATCTCTCTCAGGGACTGGCCTATCAAGCTTCCTATCTGTCCCACGTCAGCTACGGGGAAAACCAATGCTGTACACTGACAGGCTGGCACCTGTCTGCTCCACTACAGAGCACAGTCTATCATTTTCATTCATCTATCCAGAGAATGCAACATGAGCTTGTTCAGAATGGAATCTGGTGTAAGAAGGACAATTAGAAGCCAAGGTAGGGTGATGGAAAACTAACACACAGTTTGATGATTCTCTAGTAAACACAGGCATTTAAGTCAGAAACCAGAAATCACATCTGTACCATGTGTGAGCATCTAAGCACTTAGATCACCAGTCAGTTTACTCTATCTTTGCAAATCCATATTCTGAAACATACAGTATTATTTGAATGCATTGAAAGGAATTCAGTCATGAAATTTGGACTGAATCTTAAATAGCTTCATATGAGATCTTTAGTTGAATTCCTATCCAATTTTATAGTTATAAGATTAGGTATATATTAGATTACAATTTTGTCACAATGATATTTCGATGTTAGTGTCCTAGTTCAGGAGGCATAGATCTCCCTCCCCGTAGGCAAAGTTAAATCTTCATAGCATGGTGATGGAGGAGGGTTATCTGTCTATGTGTTACTTTCATTGGTTAATAAAGAAAGTGCCTTGGCCTGATAGGTCAGAACATAGGTAGTTGTAGTAGACAGAACAGAATGCTGGGAAGAAGGGAAGTGAGGCAGACGCCATGACTCTCCTCTCCGAGACAGCCGCGGGTTAGAATCCTCCTGGGAAGCCACCACCTCATGGTGCTACACAGATTATTAGAAATGACTTAGATCACTATGTAAGAGTTAGCCAATAAGAGGCTACAGATAATGGGTCAAGCAGTGTTTAAAAGAATACAATTTGTGTGTTGTTATTTTGGGTGTAAAGCTAGCCATGCAGGTGGGTGGAGGGAAACGGCCCATCGCTCCTATTACAGCATGGAATATGTTGGCCTCCGTGCAGCCTCTCTGGTCTCAGTGCTCAGCTCCTGCTGTTTGTATGCTGTGAATATGTTATATTACCATTGATTAATAAAGAAGCTGATATGGCCACTAGCCAGGCAGAATAGAACCAGGTGGGAAATCCTAACAGAGATACAGGGAGAAAAAGTACAGATTAGGGAGATGCAAGCACCCATTAGAGATGCAAGATATGAGTTAACAAGCCCTGTGCCTTGTGGTAAAATACAGAATAATGGAAATAATAGTTAATTTAGTGATAAGAACTAGTAAATAATAATCCTGAGCTAATAACATCTTGAAATTTTCAGGCAAATGAATGGATCTAGAAAACTTCATATTGAGTAATTTAAACCAGACCCAGAAAGACAAATATCATATCTACTCACTCATAAGTGACTTTTATACATAAAGCAATGAAAACTAGCCTACAATTCACAATTTCAGAGAACCTAGACAATAATGAGGACCATAAGAGAGACATACATGGATATAATCTACATGGGAAGTAGAAAAAGACAAGATCTCCTGAGTAAATTGGGAGCATGGGGACCATGGGAGCAGGCTGAAGAGGAGGGGAGAGGAATGGAGGGGAGCAGAGAAAAATGTATAGCTCAATACAATCAATAAAAAAGAATACCTTGAAAAATAAATGAATGAATAAATAAATAATTTTAAAGAAAGAACAGAAAAAAACTCCTCAAATACGCAGGACAAATAATGATGTGCTTAAATTCCAGCTCTGCAGAGTGGGTATGTGAAGTTACAGAGTTAGCTCTATCTCTATGTTTAATGATTTCCAAGGACCCAAACAAATAGAAGAAGGAAACACCCTGCTCATTTCACCTGGAAACTCTTCAGTTAACACCTTCTATTGCTTAGAATCTATAAGAAACTGAGACCGAATTTTAACTGGAGTGCCAACTTAGTTGATTATAAGGAGTAATGGAATTCATTGCCATGTTTTTCCTACTCATGTCATAGCGGATGCCATTCTGTCTCTAAAGTCATGAAAAAAAAAATACACCCAGGCTAAGCTGCCTGCTGGCAAGTGGAATTGTGAGGAAAGGTTTCTGGCTAATTTCTGAATCTTTGATTATATGATTTATATTAAAATCATCATCACTATAACCATTCAAATAGTTCAAAAACCAAACTTCAAATGAGACGTATTAACTGTGGGACAATAAGGAAAAAGCTACAGGAACTGGGAAATGGCACAGCTCAAACAGTGTGGTCACTTCACAGTTCAAGTCTCCGAGAATATCAGTTTCACATGGCCCAATATATTAATTCTTAAAAGATGGGAGACGCTTTGTTTCTTTTATAACACATATATGACCTCTGAATCATTTTGAGAAACCATTAATCTATTTTTTTGTAACTGTCTTCCCTTTCCTTTTGTGAAAGAATTGCTTTCCCTCCTGTTTGCTCTGTTCTGCTGCTGCAGTGATTCCCCTGGAGGACCACGTGTTTATCTTGACAGGTGTTAGTGGATTCCAGAGACCTCTGTGGAATCCTTCTGGGTTGTACCGAGATACAGTAGAAAATATAATGCTGCAAAAGTAACGAACTTACCTTATTGTGTTCTAAATACAATAAGCCACACAGCAAGTGGAATTAATTTGCTAATGTCTTTCTAATGAAGCTTTCATTAGACATTTGTTGTGGTCTTCAATATCTAATAGAAGTACATATTAAAAACAAAGCAATACCTTATGAGGATGCTGTCTCATGATTACCTCATACAATGTTCAATAAAATATTTTAAAGTCAATTATTTGAGACATATCATCACAGAGCTAAATACTCATTTTTAGATATAAATTCTTTAAAATTCGGACTAGATGAAGTAAATTTCTTTTTCTGTTTGTCTTCAACAGTTAAAATGGGATTTGCTCTTTTGTTGGGTATAGGGTAGTATTCTGAGTTTCTCAGAAGACATCTCAGAAATCTGGTGACCTTGATCTCTATGTCAATTAGGGGGAATTCAAACTCTTTACTTTCCTGCCTCTGCCTCCCCAGTGCTATGAATACTTACAGCCTTCTGCCACAGAACCGGGCTTGTGGTGCTAATCTTTAAAGGATGAAAAAATACGTGTTCTGTACAGTGTAAAAATTGTACATGTTAATAAAATTTAGAGATAACTAATTAAGAATGTGTTTTAATCCAGTTTGCAGTGTTTTATGTTAAAAGTAATGCTACTATCTAGCAGAGCAAACATTAAGTAGAGGTTAAAATGAATAGTTTGATGGCCAATGGAAGATCAATTCCAATAAGTGCGATCAACACCCTTTCATAGTAACGATATATTTTGATTTAAAATTTGTCAAGGACAAAATTCAAAACATTACCTAAAAAAGCCTGCCTCTTTCAGAAAATCATCAGTTTTGGAGCATGGTCTGACCCTTTCTAGCTAATATTTAGCATAGCACAAGGAAGAGCTACAAATAAGCCACATTCCCATGGCTCGACTCTGCCAAGTTCTTAATGTCTCATTTCAGTTTTCCTTGAAAATTATCTCTTGCTTCTTTATAATTGCAGTTTTCCATGAGACTGGAAGATCCTGTCAGTCACGCATTTAACTATTATAATTTAAATTTACGCATTCAACTATTCTTCACCGCCACATTTTACAGGAAAAAGGAAACACAGAGACAAGGGAAGGTAGGTCTTTCTGCAGCAGTAGCAGCAAGATCAGTTTGAAAGCAATGGATCATGAAGAAAAGCAATTTCCTACTTGAGGGATTAGACACTACTCTCTTTTGTCCTGATAACTCAAAGTTTTAGTTGTTTTTTTTTTTACAAGTAATACTGATTTTTTTTCAATTTACATAAGCATTCTCTAGGGAAACTTCAAAAGACCCCACAAGCATATTTTACAACCATTCAATGGAAGAGAAAAAAAAAACCTAAAATGAATAACTAGCCTTTTTTATGTTGTCTTTTCAAACACCTTTATACAGCATGGGGAAGACTAAACTGCTAGACAAGCTAACGATAATTAACTCAATAGGAGCCAATTTGCAATGATCCACAAGGCTTTTTTCTTCTCTTTCTTTAGGAAAAAATACAGGTGATTTTTATTTTGAAGTTGCACACATATGCTAACATCAGACATCTGAAAACTATGCAAATCTCTGCAAATGCTTGTTTATCTCTGAGTAAAAACAATATTAACTACTTCCCTCGGTCACCAATAAGTTCATATCAGAGGAAATGTGTAGCAGAAAAGGGTACTCAACAGCACCATGTGAAAATCATCATCATTTTTAAGCGCATTTCTATTCATGGAAGAGGTGAACATCTCTTAAATAATAAGGGCAAAGAATAGTCAGGTACAAAATATGGGGAAAGAAAATCAAGAGTCGGTTTCCACAATCCATTTTGTAACTTATTGCTTATGTGAGTCATGTTTAAGCAACTTGTACATTTTCAGTGGTGAACTCTCTCATGTCATGTTCTTAAGAACGAAAAGCCTTCAGAGCTAAATCTAAATGTTATGAAAAACTTAATTTATTTCATCATATACCTTCATTTCTCTATTTTATCTGTCTACAGTCCTACCTTTCACACTATTGACTCATATCTGTGTATCCAAAGTATGATTAATAGATAAAGCTCTAGCAGGCATTTTGATTGTCTGTTTCCAATTGTCAAAATCCTGACACTTTTAAGTCAGTTTTATACTCAACATCCTATAGAGATATTAAGGACCAGGCAACAACTACATTCACATAGCAGACATTCCCTGCTTTAACATACAACCAGAATGTTATTTTCTAAATCAGGGGTGGGGAAAAACTATTGCATAAGTCTGAAAATTGTTTCTAAAAATAAAAGAGAATAAGTCCCACAGTAGCCAAATTAAAAGACTACAGTCAACAACCAAGCAGAATGGAATCCATCCATTGCAACAAAATGAACTTAAACAATCAAAACTGTTTAAGATATTGAAGACATTCAGGACGGCTGAGAAAAGTGAAATTTGTAAAGATGTTACTTTTACCCTGTGAAACGCCTTCAGTCCAACCTCATGTAATAATAACAGGCCACTTTGAATCCACCAGTTTTCTAGGACTGTAGGTAAAACAGCAGCATCAACAAATCAAGAGTTTGCGTAATGACACATCAGAGAATGGACAGTGCGTTGAGATAACTGACGTCTTTTTTTTTTTTTTCTTACTGGCAAGATTGGGAATGAGACCGAATGATTTACTAAGTAGTATCTGCCTTAAAACATAACATCAAAAAAAAAGTGCTAGCCCGCAGTCAATTTCCGGAGCACCCTTGCTTTCCTAGAGTGAGCTATCAGCCAGGTAAAGCTGATGTGACCCTGTAGATCTGATTTTGCATCCAACATCTAAAGTTCATTTTTCCTTGCAAAAAGGATCACTTTGTTGCATAGTGTAGCAATGCACTCCTCTAAACATGCTCACCTTCCCAATCTTTCTTTTACAGTGCTGCCTTTATGACCTAGTTCATGTTGAAGGGCTGTAAATGGGTTTACTGTGTTTCATTTTTTTCAGCTTATTTTGCCCTAAACCCTTGTAACACTTATCAAAAATGTAGAGTTACTTTCTATGGACAACACCCATCTTGACATCATATCCTCAAACTGACACCTTAAAGATGGAGGAGCTGAAAGGCAGGGGATTCTAAATGTTTGATGTCTTCTGACAGGCTTTATTACAGCCCTGTGTCATCTATTTGAACTTCTTAAGAAAGTTTCAAAGCATGTGATCAGTTTAGTCACATGTCTCTGTGTTGGACTTTAGGAGCTACATACACACCTGATGAATATAATCAATTTCCTTAAAAGGTGGTTACTTACACGGGTGAGTCAGTCCACCTATGTTTGAGACACCCCAACAGAGGCATTTCTTTTTCTTCCAGGAAACAGGTAACCTATGACATGTTCTTGGTCCCTCAAGAGCTACAAGCACTTTAGAAAAGGCAAGAAAGTTCCCTTTGCTCAGAGACCATTAGGGACAATAATTGGGAAATAAAGTTGGCTAAGCTCTTGAAGAAGGTAAAACAAACAAACAAACAAACAAACAAAAACCCATTATGGAACCAAAGGGAAGAGCTTCTGTCTACCCTGACAACCAAAAAACAAATAAACAAAAAATAGTAATAGTCACTGGAGTTAAAAGTAAGAACTTCTCGGTCGGGAAAATTACTCCATGGGTATCAACACGTATTCTGCAATTATGAAGATTTAAGTTCAAATCCCAGCACCCTGGTCCCTGGTAAAAATCAGGGAATGGTTTTAAGACTTGTAACCCCAGCATTGTGGTGAAGAAGCAGGCAGACCAGGCAACTCTTTCCTGGCCAATCAATGTAGTCCAGATGACCACTTTCTGGTTTACTGTCTCAAAGTAATACAACAGAAACCAAAAGGAAAGCTTTGGACAGATGAAAGTTTTCTGAGCTTCACAGGCACACGCATGGATCTATGTACTCATAACTCAATGGCATGCAACAGCAGAGGGCACACTACACACCACTTACACACAGAGTTAGAACTTGCTGCAGCCATATTCATTATGTCCCCTTAACTTCGTGGTTTGGGAGGACTGAGCCAGGACTGTTACTAAAAAACGCATCTTTCCAGGTGTTATACTCAAATATAACAAATGTAAAGTGAAGTGATTACTTATATGGTTCCATTATTAAATAAAACTCAGGAGTCGGGATCAGAGTAAAAACCTGATTGATGAGAGAATAGTGGAGAAACACCAGTGTTCTCTCTTACTCCTTCCTCTATCCAAAAGGGCCATTAATCTTTCTAAGTCCATCCCTAGTACTTCTGGTGTCTCTCTCTATGTACTGGGTATTCCAAACCTCTATGGTTAATTCTGGTCCACTAGTAGCTAACTCTGCCCTGTGACTCAAGGTAAACTTTATTGGCAGTCTTTGAGGTATCAGACTGTGTTCAAAATATTCAACAACAGTAGAGTACCAGGCATTTATTCATAGGTTTTCTAATAAATACTTCAAATATTTTACTTATTTAACAAGTAAATAAGGAACACCTACTCTGAAACAGGATTTGTAAGAGGCCTCAGAAATGATGGGGGATTTAGTTCTTGCTGAAGAAAGAAATGTCTGGGCTTACCTATTACCCTGAACTGAGATAATCAAAATTTCTCTTGATGTCTATGAAAAGTATGTGCACACCCCTTGACTTGTAGAATTTGACCTGCATATTCAATCTAGCTGAAGCTAAAGAAATATTTCTGTCCCAGACAATCTACTGTTTTTCCTGGGAGTTGCAAAGCTGCCGTGTGTATATAACAGACATGCCTATTGATCAGGTATTTATCACCTATTTGGTTAATGCTGTTGGTGAATCTAAAAAAAAATACACTGATCAAAAAGTCCTTTGAATTTAATATTCTGCCATCCTGCAAGGCTACTATTAACTTTGATATATACGTACAACTTCCTGTTTACCCAAAGAGTCTCAGTTGCTCTGATTCCTGGGCACCACAACATCATTAAGCACATGTAAGCAACAAGGTCTTGACTTGGGCATCAAGAAAACCATTGTGGGCATAAAATCAATAGTTTTACTGTTTTCCCAAAGAATGTTTTTGTTACTGCTTCCTGTGGTCCTCAAAGCCCCAGACAAACATATAAAACTACACTTGCCCTTTGTGTGTGTGTGTGTGTGTGTGTGTGTGTGTGTGTGTGTGTGTGTGTTGTCTGTTCAAATGAGAAGGATCTAGAGGTCCCACATTGAAGTTAAGATGGACCAAATGGTTGTAAAGCTAATATCTCACAGAGCATTGTCTTCATCATGCACTCATTTGCTTCATCGTGAACTCAGAATGGGAAAACAATTAACAAACACATTTGCAAAATCCTGCATGAAGGTTTGGGGAAACAAATGACTAGCACAGGATAAGGGAGACATAGTATCAACATTGTTAGTGTGAAATATAACCACGGGATTTTTACAAATGTAATAACAGAGAAGAGTTTCATATAATGGCTTAGAAAGTATTTGTATGTATTGAATTTTCATGTCCAGCTCATGGACAGAATAACAATTTCCCCAAATGCTTTCCTAATATATACAGAGGTGTGGTTGGGGATGCTTAGCATCTAATTGTAAAAGATACATTAATGAACAGGCTGGGAAACAGATAATCTCAAGAGACGTGGTATTGAGTAATGGAGAGAAAAGAAACATTGCAGGTATCTTCAAATACTTCAAGGGTTTCCATATAAAACTAGACTTGTTCTTTATTTACCTTGTAACTATAGGAAAGGGTCATTTAGTGGAAATGGGTTAATAAAGTAGCAGACACTGGTACACAAGCCTGGGGAGGTTTTAGAAAGGGAAGGAGCAGGGATTTTGAACAAAACTACCTCTCAAAGGAAAATCCTGATTTATTACCTGATTTATTACCCTATCTGGATTTGTCCCTATATATTTCTTTGGAGAAAGAATAGATAGAGTTTATAAGGTATAAAAAGACAGTTTGAATAGTTAATCAATAAAACTAAAAGATGACTATCATATGAGTAGACATGAAGGAGTTCAACAGACTACCTATGGTATGCCTGAGTGTAGCCTGGAGAGTCTAGAATTCATCCTTTACAATCGTCTTAGGAGCTATCCGAATAATATAATAATAATAGTAATAACGGTTCTAACCATACATTTCTTTCTTATTTTTACTTATTTGTCTTTATACCTAGAGAAATGCATTCCATGTTCTGCAAGGAAGATGTGGGTTGGGGTGTTAAAAGATACCTAAGAAAGAAAAAGACAAGGTTAACATCCCAAAATAAAATCAGTAGCCAGAAATTTGGAAAAACTAACTGCAAATAAGATAACACATAGGAAAAGAAGAAATCACAACAGAGAATAGACTGCAGTCACTCTCAACCACTAAGGGATTTGTGATCCCCTTAGGGATCTCATATCAGATATGCTACATAGCGGATGTTTACATTACTATTCATAAAAACAACAAAATTAGAGTTACGAAGTAGCAATGAAATAATTTATGGTTGGGGGTCATCACCACGAGGAACTGTATTAAAAGGTTGCAGTATTAGGAAGGTTGAGAACCACAACAAAAGAAGAAAGCAAAGCTGCACTGATCCCATGAGGGGATGACTGCTAAAGCAATCACAGCAACTGTGAAACCCAGGAAGAACACAGAAAAAACATAAGTAGTGACATTAGCTCATTAGTACAGTGGATGCTGGGCATGGCCTCTGTATTTCTCCCTGTTCTCTACTGTAATCACTCAATACTGGCCATGCTTTTGGCATCTGTATACGTGCAGTCTAGCCAACCATAAGTATGCGTTTTAGCACTCAAATCAGACTTGAATTATTTACTTCATATGACAAATCACATAGATTGTTCTCGTAAGAAAAGAAGCAATCCTGCAATTCCAAATACACAGAACCAAACACTACAGCTGTCATGGTGGCACTGTTTTCTACAGGAGGTTAGAATTGATGCCCAGCTATCTTGCATAGTTTCAGTGTTGAAAAGTAGCCATTTTCTGATGTCATTTTTTTTTAATTTCTGAACATAATTTCCTCCCATAACATTCTCTGTGATGTCAAACACATGCACATTGAAGCTAAATGGCACATGCCTGCGCGTGCGTACACACACACACACACACACACACACACACACACACTTAATCTATCCCTTCCCTATGGTTCTAGAGGAGTGTCTTCCTGACATCGGTACCCTGCTCCTACATACTTAGTTAATCTCCTGTGCTTCCTCAATAGTACTGGTTATTCATAATCCAGGGTCAGGGGGTTAGTCAATGGAGGAGAGTCGGAGCACGGCGATTAGGAAAAAACTGCAGTATGAACTAAGAATATTTGTACAGATAGAAGCCAAAGTGAAGATACCTAATGAACAGTGGTCATAGTCAATAAAGATGGCTCCACATAAAAAAAAACAACAACAAAAATAACTTACTTATTAAAGGTTCACTTCAGTTCCCATTTCTTTCATAAAGACTTGCTCATCCTCTCCACCACTCCTCTTATTTAATTTTAGGTCACTAGATTTTTTTGTTTGTTTGTTTTATTTTGTTTTTTAAATATTTTTAAAAGTTTATTTATTTATTATGAATACAGTGTGATGTTTGCATTGCCTACAGGCAAAAAGAAGGTACCATATCTCATTCTAGATGGTTGCGAGACACCATGTGGTTGCTGAGAATTGAACTCAGGACCTCTACAAGAGCAGTCAGCGCTCTTATCCTCTGAGCCATCTCTCCAGCCTGAGGTTATCATTTTGATATGACTTTCACTATCTTCTGTTGTATGTTCCACCTTTGGATGTACAGACACTATCTCCCAAACGATCTTACATCCACATATTGTGCATGCTGTGTGTTGGCTCGAGTCTCCAGATCATAAGATACTGCTTTTGGAAATGGAACAGTGTGCCAGTCACTCACAGCACTCTTAAAAAAGTCTGGATTTTACAGTTTTTGGAGTTGCTGGAAGATTAAATGTGCTCAGGAATCAGCATTCTTACAAGATACTGGACATTGGAAAACACATGTTTGCTGAACTACATGGGTATGTGCTTTGTCAAGGAGCAGCTAAACATGAATGCCTGCTGCGACTTTAAGGATAATGTTTTTTTTTTTTTTTTTTGGCATGTCCGTTTGTATTTATGTGAAACAAAGAGGTGTTGATTTGCTTAGGTGTGTCCTCTCTGCCACTGGATAGTAAATACTTAAAAGGGGTGCTATCCTACCCAGGCTGCAATGCACAACTTCACTAAGCATTTTTCCTAAAGCATCAGGCTTTTCCTAAAATAAACCATAAATACTTGTTCATGTTAAGGAGGAAAAAGATGAAGGTGGTAGCAGAGAAATGGCAGGCATAGGAGAGTGAGTTTATGATTGGGGGTAGGCATATAAGAGAGATACTGTTAGAAATCTCCTTTGCTTTCATAGGCAGGAATTCATAAAGTCCAGTGAAATTTCTGTCAGTGCAACTCACTCGTGCTAACCCCAAAATCACTCTCCAAAATATATTTAAGATTATTAACAAAAGCCTTATGTGTATTGCAGACAAAACACAAGTGACTGAAAAAAAAAAACCGGGAAATTCGTCCTCTGATACTAAAGAGATGTACATCCCAGTTTTTCTTCCTCCAATAGAACTCAAAGAAATCTGTTCCATGTCCACATGCACATGCATGTTTGCATATGTATAAATTTGGTAATAACTTCCATCAATTAAGATCAAGGTTAATGAGCTATAAAATGGATTTGTCCAGGCACCAATGCCTTTTCATTTTCTTCTATTACAAAGTGTGTTCCTCATCTTTCACTCATGTCTAACTCCCCCACAAACCTTCTGTGCTTTTGTTTTATTATTACAAATAGCCAAAAATCAAAGATTGAAATTAGTACTTTAGAAAAGGTTCCGCATATATAAGACAACCAGAAATGATTTTGAGTGACCTACTGTTTAGGCTTCAATTTTTCAAATTTTGAAAAGAATTATTAACTCAATTTTTATGTTGCTAATGCCTATATACATATATGTATATATTTGAAAAGTTGAAAGAGCTCTTTGAAGATTGCCTACTGTACATCATTATAAGTGTCTTGTGGACTACAAGGTTAAGTGATTTATCCAGATGTGCAAAGTTAATTAAATTATATAGCAAATTCCTTATTCTGGGATCTATGAAAGCTTAGGGAGAATGATGGACCTTCTCATTTCAATCGTGTGAAAATTGACTGTACATGTATACATTTTTATGGACAGTGGATCTATAATTTTCTAAGATTAACAAAATATTGTCCAACATAGTTGAAACAAATATAGGTATAATTCTAATGTTTAAAATGTTTATTGTCATAAGTTATTCTAAACTATTGACAGTCACATAATAAAGTTTCCTTGACCGATGATTTGATGAGTACGGCACGAACACAGATAACTGGTACCACAGATAACTAGCAGTTTTCTACATCTCGTGCTATTGTGATTCAGAACACCAGTCCTCAGAAAGTAATTATAGTGCTATGCACTGTCTTTCCACCTTTTCTCGCATTGAGGAAACTGCTGCCCTCTGGAACGACAAAGTGTCTTTTGTATACTAGGGTATATTTCAAATATTGGAAGTCAGCTAGTATATTTTGAAAATCCTATGCTTCTCTGGTCATTAAAGCCAACATTCCTCAATATTCTGGTCACTTTTCTGAACTAAACATAATCTTAGATATGGAAGAGACACATATTAGTTTGCTAATAGTCTCTAAATACACACATCCAAAAGACTCACATCCACGAGGAAATCTTAGTTCTCAAGACCACACTGGATGTTTTGATCACCATTTTCTAGAGAGTCCTGTACTGTAAAATGCTATAGCACACTGTGTTCTTCTTTGGGAATCCTTGGCAAGGGAAGATTAAAGAAAATAATCAAAATATTTCTAAGCCTTATCTATGCTATCAAAATTACACCAAATTATTATGGCCATTGCTTGTTTCTTAGGTCCTCATATTCTCAATGCTCATTTTAAAACACTTGAAGGTAGATGAAGAAGGATTGCATTAGATTTGTTTCACATTAACCCAGTTAGTTAGTAGATATAGGAAAGTTTTGGGTTTTAGATAAAAACCTAATTGGATTGTAAATTAATTGTCAGACTTGGATAATTTTTCATTCGGATTTTCTTAACTAACCTCCTCTCTGTAGATTTGTGCTGTGATAGTACGTTCTGTGACAGAAATTAAGTAACAATAATAGAGCACTTAAATCTCACACAGAACCCACAGATGGAAGTGGAAGAGCTGGAAAGGCTTTTTCTTGTGGTCAAGACATTTGCAATGATGACAACAGTTTGTTAAAGATGCCATTGCTGAGAAAATCACTCATGGAAGCAATATTCCTGGGCAAACTGCTCACTTCAGCTGTTGGCCTTATGAGCAAAAAGACAATAGGAAGATCATTCTATAACTAGGTAACTACTGATCATGTACTATCCATTTGGAGGAGAAAAATTTTAGCAACCAATGTGCATTGTAAAATTCAAAATTTATATATATATATACATATATGTATATATACATAATACACACACACACACACATTCAGTATTTCAAGTTGTATCTTTAAATCCAAAGCTTATGAATTACAAATCATTCGAGCTGGGATGTCAACAAATGCAACAGGTTTCTGTGGAAGCTTTTGACTTTAAGAGGTTTCGCTTTTGACAGATTCCTTAGGTTATGGAAGGCAGCCATCAGCAGTCTGTGGAAAAATGAAATGCTGCAAGTCTATTTTTATGCAGCTGGGATCAAGTTACTAAACGGATCAAAAGAAATAATTTCTTTGAAGAGGTGGCTGTTGACAACAGTGCCCTAAAAATAAGTGCAAATCTGAGGATACAAAAACTCGTTTCTGTCTCAGTGGAAGTAACTATAGATACACTGCCATATACACACTTGCACTCAAGATATATTGCATGCCATTATAAAAATATCTTAATATCTTCCAGCTTAATGTACCTGTTATTAAGAGGATAGTTTCATGCTACTTCTAAAGTAGCTAGGAACACAGCTAGGAACAGTTGTTTCTACCGAGATTTGCTTATAGTGTTAAGAACAGAAACAATGACAGCCATCTATCCAACAAAGCTCTTACTTTGAGTTCAATAGCAACCAAAATATTTTCTAACATATTTTTATTTGATTGTATAATTAAATGTTATTTTAAAACCAGGTATTGATGCCATTATTTTGTAGATAAAACAGCTGATTCTTGGAGTTTGAAGTGTAACTTGGAAAGGGTACAGATAGTGTGCCTCACAGGTAGATTTAGGTATTCGACTTTTAATAAAAAATCTTTTTCCAAACACTTTTTTTTATTTTTAAGTTATTTATCTGTGGAAATGGTATGTATGTTTGAATGCAGGTATCATCCAAGGTTAGAAGAGAGTGTCAGATCTCTTAGAACTGGAGTTCCAGACAGAAATGAAGCACGAGATACAGTTGCTGGGAATGGAATTTAGGCCCTCTGCAAGAGCAGTGTACACTCCAATTACTGAGCCAACATCTCAGCTTCTTAAATACAAGTCTTTTGTTATCTAAGCTATATACTATGCCTTTAGGTTTGGTAACATATCAATCAGTTCTAAAATACAGAGAAAATGTTAATGCACAGAAGTATCTTTTTAAAATCTCATCATATATGAAAGTGAACTTGATTAGTGGAATTTCAGTAAACTGAGATTCTAACAATGAATAAAGCATATTGAAGACTCCAGAGCTCATGTGGGAGGAAGTGCTAAGATGGATAAATAATTGCATGATATTTAGCAATTTTTAAAATCATAGTGTAGAGTCATAGAACAAAAATTCAGTAACGGTACTGTGGGAAACAAAACAAATGGTTGATCTAACAGTCCAAGTGATGAAGTTTGTAATGTATTTTTAAGAGAAATCTTTCCTGGCTCTGAGTTGAAATCAAATGCAATCTCCTCATAGCCATCATAAACAAATGCAGCAATACTTCTTTGAAATACAGCTTATTTTGATTGTAGTGAATAAAATATATCCTAACGGAATCAGAACCCTCCTCTTTAAAGCACCTGTCAGGCCACACACAGAGGATGTTGGCTTTAACATTCCTATTCTCAAAATCTTAGGAGAGGTACCAAATGATTAAAAAGAGCATATTTCAAAAGCTAAACTAAGCAACGTCATTTTAGGAATTCTTGGGTTAGAGAAATAAGAAACAAAACAAAAATAAATTTTCTGACAGTAATATAACAGAAAAATTGTACTATGTAATTTATATTAGTAAAATATTTAAATGCATAGAACAGTATTTTTGAGGGGGTATGTAAAGAATAGTGGACAAGATCATCATTTATGAATATCTGAGGAAAATATATATACAAATTTAAATTTGAGTTTTTTATTTTTAACATGAGCAGAAAGCCCTGATTCATATCTCTGCTTACATTTCTTCCTTCCAAGCTTCCCCTTACACCCCTGCCAACCCTCCTTCAAATTCATTCCCTCTTCCTTTTACTAATTATTATTGCTTGCATATATGTACATACATGCATATATGTTCCTAAATATAGTCTGTTTAGTCTATATAATGCGGCCTCTATATATGAGCTTTTCTCAGTGGCCAGTGAACTTGAACTCTTTAGAAGAATTAAAAAACAATATAAAGACCTAAAACAGTGCAAGAATATTTCTTAACATGTAGGTATGAAAAGAGGGAAATAATGTACATTAAAAAATATTTTTTATTGGTTTGGATGTTTAGGAATTACTTGTCTTCCTTTGTGTTCTCACTATTCTAAGTGGTTCTACCAAAACTTGAAGCATAATGGGCTAGCACAGGAAAGGGAACCTTTAGCTAACATGAACCTTTAGCCTTATAGCGCAGCTGAACCACTAAGGTGCTGTAGATGAATGCATCAAATAATGGTAAAGATAAGTCACTGAAATTTGATGTTGGGGTTTCAAAAACAACTTGCTATTATTGACAGGGTGTGTGTATGTGCTATGTTAGGATGAGGATATATCTTTTTTCATATTTGAGAAGCCCTGGGATAAATTCCTGGTACAACAAAAGCAAGCATGGTGTAATCCCAGTCTTTAATCTCAGCATTTAGGAGGAGACAAGAAGTTCAAGGTGAGCCTCCTCATCTAAATAATTTACACAGTTCAAAGCTAGCGTCAGATAGAAGATCCTTTTTAACAAAACAGCAAGGGGGCCTGGAGAGATGGCTCAGTGATCACTTGTCTCTCCCACAGAGTCCCTAGGTTTGGTTCCCAGTGTCCACATCGTATCTTACAACTGTCTGTAATTCCAGTTGCAGAGGACCCAACACCCATTTCTAGGAATCCTATGCTCTTTCCTGGCCTCTGTGGTCACTGAGTAAACCTGAGGTGCCCATACATACATGGAGACACTCACATGAACAGATGAAATCAAATAAATTCTTTAAAATACATAGTTTTCTATCATTTGTTGTTCCTCAGAAAAGTCTAAGTGGAAAAATTTGTTTATAGAAATCAAACTACTTGGGAATGGTGAAAAGAATGAATACACTCACAAGGGAGACATCTAAAATCAACAGTAACCAAATAGGAACTAATGTTCCTATTTGTCATTAGGTAGAATTCTGTTCCTTTAGGATGGAAAAGGCCAAAACAGAGTTTCCAACAAAGATGTTGGAGCTAACAACAACAAAGAAAAAAACTCTAAATATGAACAATATATTATTACAATTTTTTGATAGTTAAGGTTCTAGAACAATGAACTGACAATCTGTGTGGCTCGCAAAAAGCCATATGCTTTTTTTAAAACCTGCAGTGCTTATATTTATATGTAAAGTTAAGACAGGCATATTACCAAAGTATTGTGATGTGAACCCCCATTTTTCTAACGTGACAGAATGAATTAAGACAGACCTTCAGCTGAGGTCTTAGTCCCACCCCAATCTTGCAAGTCCATGCTATGTTCTGCAGCTGATCTGTGTAATTTGCTGTCTCCACACACTTCATGAACTGAAACAAAAGTCACACATTTCTGCAAGACAAATTTGTGAAGAATAGCGTAGCTAAATCTGAATATCTGTGCAGTTCCCAAACAAAGACAGTGGGAAGTGGGAAGGTAGACACTGCAGCCAGTTAGGTACTATCTGTCCACAGGAAACAGAAAAGTCAATAGCAATCAGGACAAGTTGAACTGTTCTAGTTCAGTGATAGATAGAATCCGTCATCCCTCTGATTATAGGCATCTGTTCAGAATGAAGGAAACTTGTCCTAAGTGAACATAACTAAGGCTAGGCAAACTAGACACAAAGAGGGAATCATTCAACATGTTATTTGGTACATGGTAAGTTTAATTGGCCATGTAAAGGTTATTTCCTGGAAAACTTTCTAACTAAACCAACAGAGGTCCAAGTTAGTAAACTTATTTGCCTACCTTTCTATCTTTCTTTTTTCTTTCTTCCTTCTTCCCTCCCTCCCTCCCTCCCTCTTTTATTTCTTTTTTTTCCTTTCTTATGCTTTGAATATGTTTTATTGCCATTGGTTAATAAAGAAGCTGCTTTTGACCAATGGATTAACAGAATAAAGTCACACTGAAAGAGAAATACAGAGAGAGTAGGTGGA
The DNA here is from genome assembly GCF_982192425.1 of Myodes glareolus. Taxonomy (NCBI): domain Eukaryota; kingdom Metazoa; phylum Chordata; class Mammalia; order Rodentia; family Cricetidae; genus Myodes; species Myodes glareolus. The sequence continues at coordinate 79,617,470 of NC_142031.1, read as the reverse complement.
GTCAGAAAGAAGCCATGTAGACACCACCAGAGACAGACACGTTACAACTTTGTGAGTAGGCCACAACCTTGTGGTGATGCACAGATGAATGGAGATGGATTAGCCTGAGGATATGACAACTGGCTAGAAATATACTTAAGCTCTTGGCCAAACAGTAGTGCAAATAATATAGTTTCTGTGTGATTATTTCGAGTCAGAGTGGTAGGGAAACGAACTAGAGGCCTCTGCCAACACTTTCCTCTTTTCTAGTGACTTGCACAGGCACATATATATACACACCTATGTATGTATGTACATATGCATATGCAAAATAACTTCAACAGAATTTTCTGTAAGTTACTGCTAGTATTCATTGATATGATTTAAGAAAATATAACAGTAAGTATATGCTGCCTATTCCTAATTTATAAATAAATTAGATTATTCTGTCAAGTATTACCAACTTGAAATTCATGAAAAAAAAGCCCCAAGTGATAACTGACCAATGCAAATACTACATGACCTATAACCCAACTTCAGTTTTATTTAGGTAATGAGCTGTGGTGGCAAGTGCCTTTAATAGCAGCACTCGGGCGGCAGAGGCAGGTGGATCTTTGTGAGTTCAAGTCCTGCCTGGTCTATAAAGCAAGTTCCAGGACAGCCAGAGCTGTTACACAGAGAAACCCTGTCTCAAAAAAAAAAAAAAAACAAAAACAAAAAAAAAACAATTTTATTTAGGAAAGGTATCCTTAATTTCACACCCTTCCAGGATTTTCCCTCACATAAATCTAAAATAAGTTGTAGAATAATTTGTTTAATGTAAATATTCTCAGAGATATCAATAAGCTTGCCATTACTCATTGGTGCAGACCCAGAACTTAACAGAATATCCATCATGTAGAAGACAGGCAATAAACATTTAAATGAAGAAATGGCTGTGTTGACTATAACGTGTTTAAAGTAGAGCAAGAAATGGGGAGAAGACAAAAAACAAAAACTATAGAAAAGAAAGAAGACAAGAGCATAATTCAGAGATGGGACACAGAACAGAACACAGACACAACTGGATTGTCACGATGATATTCACATTGGTTGACCGTTTGCTTCAAACGTGGAGTAACCAGGCCAAATCCCTGAGCACTCCACATACATTGTGGCTCTCCTTGACCACCCGCCTCGGAAAGCTTGCACAGACTGTCTAGAGAGTAGATGGAAAATGAGCAGTAGAGAAAGCAGGGAGGGATTTGAAGACTGAAACGGACAAATCTATTGTGTGCAAGCCCACAGTCGAAGATTTTCCTCCTCCCGGAGAGTCAGTCTAGCTTGCAGGTAGAGTTTTGACTGCTGGGCAGAACTCCATGGCTATAAAACAGACCACTGAGCTAGGCAATAAAAGAGAGAGAGGGAGAGGAAATAAGAGGTCTAATGTCTTGTTTATGTCCCCTTTATGACTTCTTTGAGATGCTCTGCAGTCCCACAGTTGGCTCCAGTTCATATACTTTTCTGATTAAGGCAATACATAGCAAAGAAATCTAATATTAATGTATAATTTAGAAAAAAAAGGTATCTAAAAGTCTAAGGAAATTTCCTAAACAGAGTACCTCAATAATAACAGCATATGATTTGTTTAAATCTTTTAGAAATAAATCCTTTGTTATAAGTCCCTAAATCATTTATAACTCATTTAGAATACCCAACTCCACCATATTGTGTTTAGTGACACCATGTTTGTTTATAGCCTAACCCTTTGAGAAAAAGATTATATTCCCAGTGAATAGAAACAAGTTTCATTATGGCAATCCTAATTACAGATTTATAAAATCCTTACATGAAAAATGCAAATGGCTAGTATCAAATCATTATAAAATATTACTTTAAATACATACTTTATTCATGTGTATGTGTGCTTTTCTGTGTTGCGTTATGTGTACCAGATATATGCCCGAGTAGCCACAGAGGCCAAAAGCGGGCATCAGATTCCATGAGTTGGAGTTGCAGGCCATTGTCACCCAATGTGGACGCTAGGAACTGAACTCAAGCCTTCTCCAAGAGAAGCAAGAGCTCGTAAGCATTTAGCTGTCTTTCCAGCCCCATGAAACATATACACTAAACGAAGTGGAAAGTTTGACTGATTAAATGGATCTAAAAATATAAGACATTGAAAGATGGTTTTCATTAAGAACTTAACCACTCTCTTTAATTTGAAAATTGGTTTTATGATTTTAATTTTAATATTGTGAAACTGAGAAATCCTACAAATTACATAGTAGTCAAAATTTTCTTCAAGAATCTAAGTCTTTGCATTGTTAGGAAAGGGCTATATGCATATTTATTTCCTTTTTTTCCACTAATGGTATTACAAAACATTTCATGACTATCTCACATGTCAAAATGGTCCTATGGTTTAGGGACAACAGCTAAAAATAAGCAATTGTTTGGGAAATGGCTTGACATTAGTGGCTTAAATCTTTAGATTTATGTTGCTAATAATACTACAGTGTTTAAGGGAAGGAATTTGGAAGACAAAGATAGTTATAATTTGGATCCAGCCATTTATTATCAGACTGATACTGTTTTCTCATCCATTAAGTACCAGTCCCTAGGGATTGTGTGAGGACTGAATAATGTGCCTTGAGCAAGAAGCCCAGTACATAATGTGTGCTCAATAGACAGGAGCAGTTTATCACTATCACAGATGATTCTTAGTATTAATAATAAAAGCCATCCATTAAAAAGGAATACTGTTACCATCACAAGACTTGCTGTGTATTCCAGTTCTAAGAAAGGCTATTTTGTACCTCCCTCTTCTTTGAATTTCTACTTTTGACATACTATTGTTACTGATACATAGATTTGTTGTAAGCTCAATTGCATAACTTATTACAATAGTGCTCTAAAAACTATAGCCAGAATCAATCCCTCTCTTATGCTGACCACCATCAGACTTTGCACTTGCTGCTTCATGGCAATAATATTATATATTGTGGTGAATTATTTATATCTTACTCAACTCCCTAGATGTTCTGTTTCATGGATAAATCTTAGTTTGTATTCTTACCAGCTAGCATGCTACTGATACATAATACATGCTTTCTCAGGGTTGAATGAAGATGCCTAACATCAAAATATTTATTTTGAAAAGACAATATACATATTAAAATAATCTACGGACCAAGACAAAGTTGCATGTGTTTCCAAGGAAGAAAATATGGCACTGCTATTATTAATTTACACATGATGTAATTTTCTATCATTGTGCCAGTATTCTGGCTCACTTAATGTGGTGTGCATAAAGGGGTGGGTTTTAGGAGTGGGAGGAGAAGATGTTCAAAGGATGAATTATCACACAATCCCCGGGGGAAATAGTTTAATCACTTACTGGGCTTAGAATATTCCATTCTTGCCAGTTTTACAAAGAAACTCACAACTAGAAAATAGAATTCAGAGAGAAATCTAAAGGTGACTGGAGCTTTAGGTTACAGGGAAGATTTAGAGTGTTCAAAGTGGCATCCAACAGAACCATGACCATCAGAAGATGTTTCTTTTAGCATAAGGTAAGGACGCCATGGTTAACCTACTGGTTGAGCCAGCCACATTAACTTTATTCATTAACAGCAAATATGTTCCAGTATAAGTCACCTATCAAAGAGCTCTCCATGGTGTAGATTTAATCTTATTATTTTTTAAAAAAAATAGGATTTCAGGCATGGAACTCTGTTGGTGGAGATTGCTCATTCATCCCTGGCTGCCCACACATGCAAATAATCACACTGAAACTATATTAATTAAATCACAGCTTGGCCTATGAGCTCAGCCTTCTTATTAACTAATTCATATATCTTAAATAAACCCATTCTTATTAATTTGCATTTTACCACAAGGTTCGTGGTTTACTGGTAAGATTCTGGGGATTCTGTCTCCTTCAGCAGCTACACGGCATCTCTCTGACACCACATTTTTTTTCTCCTCTATCTCTACTTGGAATTTTTTTCTTGCTCTATTCTGCACTGTCATAGGCGCAAGCAGTTTCTTTATTCATTAAGCAATAAAAGCAACACATGTACAGAAGGACTTTCCACACCAGAACTCCCTACACAGACCCGACTGGCCTCAAAGTCAAAGAGATTCACGAGCCTCTGTTTCCTGGGTGCTGGTATCAAAGCTGTGTGTCGTGATACGTGGCCAGGTTTAGACATTTTAAGAACTAGATCCACAAATATGCCCAAAAGAAATGACATGAGCCAGATGGTGATGGCACACACCTTTAATTCTAGCACTCAGGAGGCAGAGGCAGGCAGATCTGAGTTCAAGGACAGCTTGTTCTACAGAGTGAGACCAGGAAAGCCAGGGTTACACAGTCTCAAAAAGAAAGAAAGAAAGAGAGAGAGAGAGAGAGAGAGAGAGAGAGAGAGAGAGAGAGAAAGGAAGGAAGGAAAGAAAGAAAGAAAGAAAAGAAAGAAGAGAAAAGAAAGAAGAGAAAAGAAAAAAAGAAAAATGATTTGAGGTGCAAGATACTTTATATTCCAAAGAGGATTACTATAGGTGAGGAAAAGAAGTTGTCAGTCCTCTGACCACCAGGATTGGGTCACTAAAAATGAGGTATTTCAAGGCCCAGAATAACCATAGAGTGAAAACATGGTAGAGTTTAAACTCCAAGTAGGCAACAGTGGAAGCCAATTCAATGCACCTGTACTATCATTAAGTGATGAAGGGGATTCACGTCCCCTGAGTCTGAGAAAAACTGGCCTGGTTCAGAGAACCTTGGTCTCATCTCACCAGAAGCAAGTTCTGAGAATGACGTGATAAACTGGGTGCGTGGCTAGGGATAAAGTACTTACCTACCATAAGCAAAGCCTCAGGTATTATCCCTACCACAACATAAAGGAATTTGAGAAAGAGAGAGTTGAAACAAATCAAGATTTAAATGGCCAGGGGTGGTAGTGTATTTTTGTAAGGATGGTGCGGGAGAATTGTCTGTATTCTGTCAATCATATTTTAATAAAACGCTGATTGGCCAGGCAGGCAGTATAGGCGGGAAAGCCAGACAGGAAGTAGGGGTGGAGCAATGAGAACAGGAGAATTCTGGGAAGCAGGGAAGTTCCTCTGCCATTCCTGTACAGACCACCGAAGAGGCAACATGCAAGCTGTCACACCGAGAAAGGTACAGAGCCATTATGGCTAACATAGATAATGATAATGGATTAATATAAGTTACAAGGACTAATAAGAAACCTGACCCAATGGGCCAATCAGTTTATAATCTTATGGAGTCCTGTGTGTGATTTTCCTTGGGAGTTGCCGGCTTTGGGGTACCGGGTGGGACAGAAACCTCAACAAGCCAGCCCTCGTGTTACAGGCAGTGGTTTGGAGGACTCACTGAGATGAGTCAGGAATCTGAGAACCACTTAGCATGCATTGCAAGGCTCAGGCCAGTCTGGACGACCCAGTGTGATACTATCTCAAAACCCAAACAGACCCAGGAGTCCCTGTAGTTCTCCCTATATTTCAGTGAGCATCAGCAGCAGTCATCATTAGTATGCGATGCCACTACACAGCAGGGTCTTGCTAGATTAATGGATTGTTACTCTGTACTTTTCCCATCGGATGAACACTGACTATGGTTTTAATTTCCAAATAAAAACAAGTTAATAATGATATTAGGGCATCAGGCAAGGTATGACATCAAATTAGTATTGATAGTTTGTTTTTCAAAGTCTATTAAGAATATTGTAGATGATAAATTATCTCCGGGAACATGAAGATATTAATGCTAGTGTACAATAAAAAAAAAAAGTGAATAGGCTTCCTTTCTTTAAAAGTATCAAGAAGCATGACTGTCAACACAGCTGAATGGATAAAACCACACTTATGGTGCAAGAATAGAGATCTGAGTTCAATCCCTAGTACCCACACAAAGAGCTGGCATGACCACATATGCCTGTGGCCCCAGCACTGAGGGGCAGAGGCAGAACGACCCCTAGAGGCTATCTGAGATGATGAGCTTCTGGTTCAGTGAAAGATCCTGCTTGTTTCAAGGACTTAAGACACAGAGACAAAGAGGAGAACACCAGTGTCCTCTGGACTCCAAATGTACATGCCTCCTCATACTCAAATATGCACGCACGCACACACACACACACACACACACACACACACACACACACAATTTTTTCAAAAAGTATCAGGAAATAAAGAGAAAACATTGTGCTGGGCATCATCGTTCTTTTATTTTCTGATGTTTAGTAACAACAGGCAGCATGCCAGATCTGAAATAGCCTATCAAGTTTCACCTCTAGGACTGACACTGTTCCTCTGTCAGGAGAGATTTATCGTGAATGCCAACATGTGTTCAGTCAGCTTCAGTACCCCATAGGCAGACCACTTCTGCTGCAACTATGGTGGGAAATGACCAAAGGGTTGGAGGACAGGATCACTATGGAAGTCAGATGTTTATCTTTCCTCTGGTAAAAAGTCATGGGTTTTACCCGTAATGCTGCAAAGACAAGACTGCCCTAGAAGCCTTCCTTCCTGCTGCTTCACAAGCCTTCTTGTGCTGCTTTTCTCAACACTTCTGTTTCCCTTCTTCAGGATCCTTCATTATTTTGCATTTCCTGGATTTTCCTTACAGTTGTCTCTTTGATGATGTATTTCTTAGCCATGACTAACTTAGTGGGTGGGGAGTGTTTATTTTCCCTTCAATATTATTTTGATCAGAGTCAATTAGGCTGCTGAATATGAACAGATATTTGCTAAAACTTTTGAGCCGCAAATTAGGTCTTCTTCATCCACTACTGTCAGGATTTCCATACATTGGCCACACCACCCACAATAATCTTGCTCAGAGGCAGTACACTGACAGATAAAAGTGGGTTAAGAATAGCAGAGAAAGCTAGGCAATAGTGGTTCATGCCTTTAATTTCCGCAGAGGCAGGCGGATCTCAGTTGAGTTTGAGGCCAGCTTGGCCTACCAAGCAAGTTCCAACAGACAGGGGCCACGAATACACAGAGAAACCCTGTCTTGAAACAAAACAAAAGAATGAAAGAAATAGCACCTGATGTTCGCTAAAAATAATTCATCCTATACATTGGACAAATGCTCGGCACTGATTCTTACTTTACCTGCAAAATGAAGTCTAGAGTGAGCTCATTGGATTCTTTCAGCTCTAGTAATTTCTGGGGGTGTAATCGCAACTGATCACATATACCCCTGACACCCTTCCCTATCACTGGGGAACGCACTGCCAGGGAGACTAGTGGAGAGCTGGCAGCTAATCTCCCATCCCTCTTCTTGTCTTGTACCTGCCTAGAAGGAAGGACCTTTGTCAGATGCTGATGATGAAAAGGGAATAGAGAAATAAATTAAGTCTCCCAAACTCTACTACAGACAGTGTGATAGGTCAGTGTTCTATGACCTCTTTAGCCTCAGAATATGGATTTCTGTAAGTGAGGCAAAGCCTGGGAAGGAAAAACTCAGTGCTTTCCTACCTACTGACCCGGAGTAAAATTAGCTTGGCTTAAAAAATACATCTTCTCCTTAATATATTGCTCAGAGACCTGTTTCCTACTGAATTCTTCTTGTCTATGGATCCCCAAATGATCACAGAAATGCTCCAAATCCACCTCAGACCTAGAAACGCAATAGGGTCAGCCTATAATTTAAACATTTTCTTCAACTTCATGACTTCGATACCCTCATTCTCTTCCCCAATCCTGTTCAGAACATTACTTTTGGAGCTGTCTGCCACTTTGTCTGGCTACACTCTTCCTCCACCCACGCACAAAGCTTGTTCCCTTTGATCACCCAGGTCCATCACAGCTGCTCCTTCACCCACTCAGCTCCTGGCAACTTCTGCATCAATGTCCCTTAAATTTGGAAGAGCCTTCTGATCGATGTGTTTCAAGCTACTGTGTAACGTCTAAAAGAAATGAAATTCCTTAAGCTCCATTTGTATCAAGAGACCAATTTCAATGATCACTCCCTTAAATACTTTAAAATGGGCAATAATCTGGCTGATTGGTGTCCATGGATCCGTAAAGACCCATGTGTGAAAGGCTTAGTCTCAAGGTTGATTGATCTTTTGGGAGATGACAGGAACTTTAGAAGGTGGAACTTTGAGGGGAGCAGGTATCTTAGACCAGTGGGGCTCACCCTTTCCGTGACACTGAAGACCACGGTTTAACTTCCCAGCTGTGGGATCATCCCTTGCCTAGACCATGCTTCCTTAACTGCAGCCTATTCTTCAACAATTGAGTAAAGCAACAGTTGTATCCCATTGGCCAGTTTAGATCCTGTCCACAAAGTTAAGTTTGCTTCCCTCCTACGTTATTACATCTTTGTACGTCAGACCCCAATACATCAAGTATTCTGGAGACTACAGCATAGTTTATTCACTGAAACGACTTTATTCACACAGTACTGTCAGACAGTATTTGAAAGCGGCAAATCCCAGAAGCCTTAGTGTGTTCTACATCTAGTTAAGAGAACTCATATATGTGCTACTGGGGAATATTGATGAAGGCGGCAACCCCTGACCCCCGAATCAGCACTGTTAGTGGGCCAGCCAGGTGTGGAGAGTGTGCCACTTTGTGACTTCTTTTCTGAGTTGCACATTGCCATTTCTTGGATTTCTGTCACAGCCAGTTCCCTTTCAGGAAAGTTTTCCTGTTTTTATTTCCCGCTATACAGGAGGTCACTCCCGCACCTCCACCTCCTTCCCGTTCCACTTAGAATATCAATCAATATTATCATGCATCTTCCACATAGTTTCATCATTTTATCAATGGCTTTCATACAAAATAATGAAGACCTGATACTTAGATTTATAAATATGATGTCAAGATAAGACATTAATCTTAAAAGAATTTAATTTTAAAAATATTATTTAATATTTATAATTGAATATATTTGCATATATATTCAAAACTGATATTCTTTAACAATTCTGACACATAAGATAGTTGCTAAGAGACCGTGTGCCTAGGCTGGGCGAAAGGAGTGGAGCAAGTTTCCACCATGGAAATTCACAAATTGTGTATTCCTGAAATTTACATTTAATATCCTTGAACCAGGACTGATTGGGCAACTGAAACTACAAGAACCAAAATGTGGACCAAATGTGGATTACTACAAATGAGTGTACACAAATGCCTCTGCGTGTATTATTTCTGTACTTTACAATTAAAATTTAGTCATGGTATAGTGCTTTGATAAGAGAAGGGACTTTTTAAAAGTTATTTAAAAAGTTATTTAATAAAAACTTATTAAAATTAATTTTTCCAAAACATTAAAGCTGTTAACAACTCCTAACTGGTCATTGCTACCAAAATAATATTTTAAAGAGAAAGATTAAATTTTTTCTGAACTTAAGATTTAATGATCAAATCTACAGACACAAATTATTGAAATTTTTATTTAGTAGTAACATACTTGAAAAAAGAATTAGAGTATTCTAATTTATGGTTATCTCAACAAAAGCCAATCATGAGCTTTAGCAACCAAAAAAGCTTAGTTTATTCAGTGGTTATTTGCGCTAAATTGACTCTTCCAGCAGAGGCAATTGGGATATTCTCCTTCTCAGCGCACCAAGGATGGATGAGCACTATCCAGAGTAAGATTATGCATTAATAAGATTAGCATAAACAAGTATGACCAACTGTTGGAGCATTTTAAATTTAGGGATGACAGCAGAAGGTGAGGGTGATAAGAACAGTTCAGCTCTTTCTGACTCCAACTTGCTATGGAAATAGGAATAACAGTTGTTTCCCATGGACACCCATTTTGCAGTGAGCCAGTGGAATCAGTGTACCAGGGGGAATCCTGGAATTAAGAGGTAGCTATGGGTCAGGAACTTGGCCTCCAGGTGAACACCAGCTTTTTCATCTATTTCCATTTAATGTTTAGCCACCAGGGACTGGGCAGAGTTGGGTGTTTAAAATACACATGTATTTCTATAGCCCTCACAACAGCATATTATAGCTATCATCTTTCACTTGTAGTTTGCAAAATCGAGGCTTAGTGATTTACTAGCTAGTACCTAAAGTTTTTTTTTTAATTGATCAATTACATCTACTTCAATTTGTGACTCCAGCCAAATAGGTCCAGTCAAATAGGTTCACTCTAGGGTCCCTACATTTTTCATGTAATACCTCTGTTATTCATGAATCTATAGATTACTCAATTGTTAACAAAACAAGATATTTCATATAAGGAATATGAAAAAGACAGTGCAAGGATGGAGAAATAGTTCCTTAGTCAGAATTAATACCGTCTGCTAGGCATTTTTCAAATGTTTTTTAAAGCCCTTTTGTGACTTCAGTCAGTGTTGAGGGAAAGTAACTTGGCAGTAAAACAATCTTGTTTGAAAGAGAAAAATCTATTTCTAATTCATTGTTAACACTTGAATGTTTTCCCTTCTTCACGGGACATTGTTCCTGGTGTGCTCAGGGGCCAACCACTGAGCAGAAAGGTGAACAGACACAATAGTGATCAGGTTTACATGTCTCTTGAACAATATTAAGTACAGGCTGTCTATATATATTTAACATTTGCATTTTCTATTTACTCAAACCTACATAAGAACTTCTGCCAAGAAAGAAGAAATGAATGCCAAGTTGAGTTCTAGTCAGTTAGTTTTCTAAAGTCAAAAATGATAAGAACAGCATGAAGAAATAATTGACAGTTGAAGTCCATGGTCTTATTAAGCATCTCTTCAGGGAGTCTGATTTTTTTTTCTTAACAACATTAGAAAATGGTTCTGTTGAATTTTAAGATCTTTTTAAACATGTGATCACTTTGAAACAATGAGCACTGTCATGAACTTCCAGGAGCTTCTGAATTAAGAAATGAATACCACTTCTTCATAACATTTTATAAAACACTCACTATGGTTACCAAATAGGTCCCTAGGTAATGCATCACAAATCCTAAAAGCAAGAAGGACCTAAAGCTGATTAGATAGCTAATCACATTAAATTTCTTAATTGATTTCATGGAAATTAATACAAGAGTATACACGTTTCACCTGTTTTCTGATTTTTTTTTCTTCTTTCTTCCTTTAAGATAAAATACTATTGATGCCTTAGACATTTTAGAGATGAACCATCTATAATGGGGTAAACACAAATTGATTTGATTTGAATGGGGCCTCATGTGGCTATGTGCTGCTGGCCTCCCTGCAACCCTGTTAACAGTAGAATAGATCATGCGGGCATAATGCTGCTATTGTTGTATTGTGCCCAATGATGGCTGTATATTCATAATAAAAAGGTAAATGTGTCTGATTGTTGACAGAGGTTTCTGACCTGTCCAGTTCCACAGCCTTTCAGTTCCAAAGAAATACACAGAGGCCTACATTAGCTATAACTGGTGTACCTATTAGACCAGGCTTCTTATTAACTCTTATAACTTACATTAACCCATAATACCTGTCTGTGTTAGCATCATGGCTCAGTACCTTTTATCAGCAAGGCATTCTCATCTTGCTTCCTCTATGTCTGGGAGACAACAGCAGACTAAGTCTTTCCTCTTTCCAGAACTCTCCTATTCTGGTCACCCTACCTATGCTTCCTACTTGGTTTCCCCACTTGTTCTTCCTGCCTGGCTACTGGCCAATCAGTGTTTTATTAAACCAATACAAGGGACAAATCTTTCCAGGGTACAAGGTGTCCTACAGCACCTGATGCTTACAGTTACTCACATACTTTTATTTCTTGGATGTCACAGTAAAAAAAAAAAAAAAAAAAAAAAAAAATCCCTGGAACCTAAAAACCTGCTAATGAACTTTTCAACCTCCAGAAATGTGAGACAAGGGTCTCCTCTTTATTAATTACCCTTATTAATTACCCAGAATTCATTGAAATAGGATGACAACATAGTACTGACTAAGACATTCTTTTCAATCAGATCTCACATAACACAATGAGGTTAAAGAAAGACTGATGAGTAAGAAAACTGTACCCGAGTTGTCACTTCAATTATATTAAATGGGCATCAACATATCTATACTTGTATATTAAGTATAATGCATGTATATCTGTAATTGTAGTTGCTGTCAAATGTGACCCTGCTTTTGATCTTTTTGATCATGATACAGAGATTTCTATTTCCTGGGGGGATCTTCTTTAGTTCTGTCAACATCAGAACCTGGTGCACATGTATTGGCTCATTCACAGCCACTCAGCACATTAAGTGATGTTGTAATTCATCTTTATTACACAATATACAAACTGAGGTTTGTCTTTCTTGTATCCTGTCATTGAAAATGTCTTGAAGAAATGCTTCCATCAGGGAGTTGGAAACAACTCTGAAATCTGGCTTCTAGCAGAAGTGGATTCTCTAAGGAGAGAGTTGATGTGGAATTATAATTTATGTTCCTACTACATCATATTATATTGAAATGTAGGGTGTTTGCTGAAACTGAGCCTCATAGTCTAAGAACGGCAGGGCATTTTTTTCTTATCTTGGTTCAAAGACACCTTTGAGATACTGTTTTATTCTTCCATTCATATGACAACCTTTTATTGGTTATTTCCCCCCTCAATACAATTTCTATGATAGATTTGATTATTAGATGATTACAACAGAAAAGAACTCCAAAACCTGGTTGTTTCTTTTGAGATGTTTACAGTCTGGTTATTTATGTGGTCAGCAAATTAACCAGAAGAAAACACACCTTGGTGGCTTTAGGAATATGTCTATCAGCAGCACAGATGACCAAATAGACAAGGGAGGCATGCTACAAGTCCCTTATTTGGTGTCATAAAGCCACATGGGGACTGATAGAAGCTTCGAGTGAAGCACGACGATACCCTGGTGATGTACAGATGGCCCCTGGAATTTGCATTAATGCACAAGCACCCCGTGTTCCTGCTTTTCAGTAACTATAGTTGTAAAATGTGAAAAATGACAGCTTTTAGTCAGACAACAAACCTTACCCTCATCATTAGAGCAAATTGCGAAGTCCAGAGACAGAATTCACCAGAGTACTAATTATTTTTAATCCTAATCAATGAAAGTAGGTAAAGATAGCAATAAAATAGAAATGTGTTATGACCTACTGAGGAAATCTCTTGATCATATCTGAATACATGAATTTGTAACATGGGCCCCTCCCCCATTTTTCCTTTAGTTTCTTCCAACAGGCTGCTGAAGTATTTAATTCAGTAGAACCTTCTCCGAGTTTTTTGTTTGTTTGGTTGGTTGGTTTTTTGGTTTTCCCTATGTTATGCATTTCAGAAATCAGTTGTCAATTTGCTGTCAATGTCCACCTTCCCTTTACTTTTCAACTTGACTTCATTAAGCAGTTGCCCTTTGAATACCTTTGCCAATGTGTCCGTGCACTCCGGGATACATACAGGAATGTAACAGCGCTCTGTGAATGCTGTGCATGCAGATGTGGGAGTAGCTGCCACTCCAGGGCAGCTCCTCATGCTGAAATTCGGGATTCAATTCAGCACTGTGTACTGTAATTCTCATGCTATGGTGTCCATTTCTTTTCTTGAAAAGGGCAAATTGACAAACAAAAATTTAAGGTTGTTACAAAAGCTTATCCTCAAAATTCTTGATATTGAGTCACTCAACTAGTATTCTTCTTGACATTTTTTGTATCACATTACTTTTTATGTGGGTGTACTTTCGACAGAGGAAAAAAAAAAAACATACTTTTCATGGAGTAACTAGAAATCCCGCATAAGTCAAAGGTTGAATTATTAAAAGGATAATTCACAGGTAGAGAAATGTTGAATTTTTTTTAAGCCTGGTTTGTTGCAAGCTGCATATCTCACACATTAATAGATTTTCAGCACTTTCTGTACGGGAACCCAAAACTTAGCACACAAGCCATCATTCCTAATACACTCCTGACTGGTCTCCGTAAGATGCATTCTTTCACACCAGAACAACTCTGGGTACTCTGGCCTCCTGTTACCGCCCACACTGCTGGGTAATCAGAATAAAGTTGTTGGAGGTGAAGCAGGACAGGTAAATACTTAGGGAAGTTGACTTAGATGTCTGAAGGAGGCCATGTTCTCCGAGAGAAAAGAGGCAAAAGAGTTAACAAGAGGATAAAAGAAAGTGATGGAACCAAGTACTTCAAAAGGAAAGTGGGTCCTTGTGTCGCTGACTGAACATGATGATGGTGTGGGAAGAGAGAGACGCCTAGAGAGCGCTAGTCTATTGGTAGCATGGTGGTAACTAGTCCCAATTATACTACTGTAAAAATAATTCACTTTACTAGGGTAAAGAATACATCTGATTCAAATGTTATTTTTTTTTTTAAAAAAAAAAAACAATAGCTATACCCCTGTTTAAATGTCCTCTGTAGGTTCCGTTATTTATTTTTAAAAACCTAATACATGGTTTTAAAGATTTAGGATTTAGGAACAGCAGGACAGTGATGGGTTTTATTACAATGGAGGTTTCTGGCAAAGGCACCGATTGCATTTTATTCAAATTCCAATGTACTAATAAGACAGGCTGGCTTTTAGCAAATGGATCAATGTGTCTTAATCTCCCATCTGAGACTCTCTTTTGGTTACTAAGCTTCTAATTTACAGAGAAGAATCAGAATAAAAATGACCAGGCAGCCACACATAGCTTAGAGAGGAACACAAAACAACTGAAAACACTTTTCCTTGATTATGCTTTTTTTTTCTGTTTGCAAGTCATATATATATTGGGAGAGAGACCACCTCATTTAATCACATATTTTTCTGATGATAAAATATTCTTATGAGCAATTGACTTCACTTGTAAATATCTCTGTAGATTAATTTTTGCTGCTACCTAATGAGGCAAATTATGAAGCTTACTTATCAATTTATCAAAGTTGCCATGTATGATAATCATTGAGGTGCTTCTTTCCTGAGTTATCATCTGTTTGTCTAATAGAGCCAAACATGCAATTCTCACATGACTTAGTCATAAGGTTTGCAGAATAACTACTGATACGATGTAAGAACAAAGTCTATATAACTGGTCTATAGCTTTCAAATACATGAAATGTGAATTCAAGCCAGAACCCTTTTCAGAGGAACTGTTTATATGCTTGTATTCCAGGCTCTGTAATCCCTATTTACCTTCCTGGTCACCACCCTGCTAAACAAAGGGTTGAGTGAGTTCAGACTACTAAACAAAAACCACTTTCGTAGACTGTGTCTCATTGAACTCAGGTATTTGTTCTTTGTTTGTTTTTTTTTTCTCTAGAAAATTACCAGATGATGGGAAGGAATGGAAATGGTAGTGCATCTAATTAGTGAGAAGGTAAGATAGGTTGCAATAGGAAAAGAAAATGAATCTCTAAAACTGTTCTCTAAATATCACACATTACAGACTAGTATATTTAGGAGCTATATTCTCAGAGGAGTAGGAGTTGTGTTTATATAATTAATGCTTGGTGCCTGATACATATATAATCTATACACTAATAAGTTTACGAAAACAACCAAGAAATAGCAAGGACAAATTTCAGGCAGAGAACCCTGAACTACATCAGATTGCAAGCTGGGCAGGCAGGCAGAGAAAAGGAGTGCATTAAGAATCAGAATGAACAGAATTTAAATTCAATAGATTTTACTTGAAATTTCCAGGTAGTTAAACTTTGAACCAAATGGAGCTGGAGAGATGGATAAGTGCATGTGTTGGTCCTGCACAAAACCTGTGTTCATATCCAAACACCTACACAACATCTTACAAACATCTGTGTCCCAGTTCCAGGGGATGTGCTGCTCTCTTCTGGCGTCCCTGGGCACCAGGGACAAATGTAGGCAAAACACCCCTTCACATAAAATGACAACATATATGGGATAGCAGAGAATGAGAGAATGTTAATAAATAAAACGTAGGCACAAATAAAACATTGGCAACAAATAAATCCAGAGTTCTTTCTCATCAACAAGCGACATCTCAAGAGGCACTGTTACCTTTGGACGGACTCACCATCGTTAACTTGTGCCAAAGTAAATGCAGACTGGATGACTTTTCCACTTTGAAAATATTTTTTTTTGACTCTAAAATTTGAACATTTGTTTTTTACATATTAATATCATGGATTTCAGAGCTGAGAGACCTCTCTGGGCATGGTACCACTCACTTGCACACTCAGGAATCCCTCAAAACTACTAAACTAGAAGCCATACTATCTATGCAGAGGACATGGTAGAGACCCATGAGGACCTTGTGCAAATCACTCCAGTCTCTGTGAGTTCATATGAACCTTGATCATGCTGATTTAGAGGCCTTATTTGCTCAGTGTCCTCCATTCCCTCTGGTTCTTACACTCTTTCTCCCTTCTCTTATCCGGGGTTTCCTGAGTTTTGAGGGGAGAGATTTGATGGAGACATAGATGTTAACTGCTAAGTCAGTGATAACCAAGCCAAAATCCAAAGACACACAGAAGTTAGGGATGGAGTAAGGGACTAGGGAGACGGGTACATCTTATTAGGAAAGGAAAGTGGAATAGATAGTTATGAATGGATGCGGGGTCGGGGGGTGGGGGGTGGGGGAATGGAACAAGAAGATCATTTGGGATGGGAAAGAAAAGAAGGGGTGAGGGAGGGAATATGGGAATAGACAGGTAATATTAAGAGCCATTTGGGGAGCAGTATGGAAGCCTAATGAACTATAAATTTTTAAAAAATATATAAATGTTCATAGGTTTGTGGGTTAATATCTGGGTCTTCTATTCGATTCCATAGGTCGACTTCTCTGTTCTTATGCCAGTACCAAGCTATTTTCAATACTGTAGCTCTATAATAGAGTTTGAAGTCAGGGATGGTAATACCTCCAGAAGTTCTGTTATTATATAAGATTGTTTTGGCTATCCTGGGTTTTTTTTTGTTTTTCCATATAAACTTGATCATTGTTCTCTCAAGGTCTGTGAAGAAGTTTGATGGGATTTTGATGGGGATTGCATTGAATCTATAGATTGCTTTTGGTAGAATTGCCATTTTTACTGTTGATCCTCCCAATCCAAGAGCAAGGGAGATCTTTCCATTTTCTGGTATCCTCCTCTATTTCTTTCTTCAAAGACTTAAAGTTCTTGTCAAATAGGTCTTTCACTTCCTTGGTCAGAGTTATCCCAAGATATCTTATGCTATTTGTGGCTATCGTGAAAGGTGAAGTTTCTCTGATTTTCCTCCCTGCTTCTTTATCCTTTGTGTATAGGAGGGCCACTGATTTTTTGGAGTTGATCTTGTATCCTGCCACATTACTAAAGGTGTTTATCAGCTGTAGGAGTTCTTTGGTAGAGTTTTTGGGGTCACTCATGTATACTATCATATCGTCTGCAAATAACGAGAGTGGAGATTGGAAATAGACAAGAGTCCCAGATCCTTCATCCGACGATGGATGGCGATACAGACGGAAACCCACATTGGAGCACCGGACTGAGCCCCCCATGGTCCAGATGAAGAGCAGAAGGAGGAAGAACATGAAGAAAAAACTCAGGACCGCGAGGGGTGCGATCACACACTGATACAAGGGGACTGGTCTGATGAGAGTTCGCCAAGGCCAGTTGGACTGGGACTGAACGAGCATGTGATCCAACCAGATTTTCTGAATGTGGCCGGATTCTCTGAATGTGGCTGGCCGGGGCCTTTCTGAAAAGCCATTGACAATGACACTGGGACTTGTTTCCTCTGCATATACTGGATTTTTGGGATCCAGTCTGTTTGGATACTCACCTTCCTGGACCTGGAGGGAGAGGGGAGGAACTTGGACTTCCCACAGGGCTGGAAGCCCTGACTGCTCTTAAGAATGGAGAGGGAGGAGGAGGGGGAGGGGGGGAGTGGGAAGGTGTTGGGAGGAGGGGCGGAAATGGAAACTTTCATAATTTAATAAACTTTGAAAAAAAAGAAACACATATACAGAAGGACTTCCCACACCAAGATATATATATATAAATGTATAAAGGCAATCAAACTTAAATTGCCAAATAATAGGGGAGATAGAGCCCTAAGTAGATATCTCTTGTCACCGAATGGAAATTCCAATATTGGGATTATATCTAACTAAGCTCAGGGCAAAAGAGGTCACATGAGACTCTCCAAACTATCTAGGCTATTGCCAAGACTATAGATAGATTGCTCCCACAAACTGACAACAGACTCCATTGCTGAAGACAGCACCAATAAAACTCATTGAACATGGAGAAGTCAAGCTGGTGCCTACACAGAGCCTTCACCCCTGTTTTCCAGGGTCTTTGGTACAAGAAGGTATTGTGGATGCTCTCGCAAGAGAAATGTAAACACCAGCTCAGCCACAAAGTCTTGGACACCAGTCCTGAATGCAATATGATAGTGCAATGGCGGCCCAGACACCATTTGCTTCTGGTCTGACGGAAGGCCCACTTCATGCGATGGAACCAACACCTAACAATGCTTTGGTGATCAAGATTCCAAGATTTTAAGACTAGGTAGCTCCAGGGACCTAGAGTGGAGCCAAATACAGCTGTTCTCTTAAAAAAAATGACTTACAAAACAGGCTTTATCTCTTGTTTCTTCTTAACTTTATCACTATATGGAAATCAGGACATTTTTCTGTTCATGTGCTGCAATATTTCCCAAGAGAAAAAAAACGAGGGCAAGGATGGTGCTCAACACATCAAAGGCCTCTACAAACCTGCGCAATTTCCAAAGGTAGCTTTTCAAGACAACATCCATTTGCTACCATTTCCCAGGTTGCTTACATGAACACTGCTTTTTTCCCTCTATAAATAAAGCCTTGACACATAGGTTATATTTTGGTTGGGGACACTTTATTTCCAAAGCTTTCAGGATGTCACAACAATTCTATTTTTCTAAGCTCAGTAAGTCATTAATTCTCAGACTCCTTTGCTAGATTATATTGTTTTTTTATTTATTTATTTTTTTGTGACCTCCAAACAAAAAAAAAATACTCAGTTTTTCCTCCAGCTATACTCCTTTTCAAGTAATTGCACATGATGTTCCAGCTTCCATCAAACTATATAGTATGATGATTAAGTTTTGACCTCTCCCTGCAACTGTCCCCTTTGAAGTCTTAACTCATTTTCCTGTTCAAGTAACTTCTCCACTTGGATGCCTACTAGACATGACGCCAAATTCTAAACTTCATATATCGGAACCATGCCTGATAGTAAGCGGAAAACAAAACAAAGCCAAACAAAAGACAAACATAACCCACCTACTTTCAAACTCTTAAAAATACAAGGGAGAATAGGTTTTGGGTTTCCATTCTTAATCAGGCCTTCTTGAGAGACACCACCATCCGAAGAGTCCTCCCTCTTGTGCTCTCTGCTTTCTGACTTTTACTTCTCCTTTCTTGATTTCTCTCAGTTCCTGAACCAATGCCTTCTTTGCAAGAAAACTTCTATGATGATTCTTCTGCTGCCTCCCCTTACTTTATAGTACTTTGTGTCCCAGGTCCAAGCTATACTTTCTTCATAAATATTTTATTATGATCACATCATATGTCTTATTTGGTTTGTCCACAGAAGTCATTGGGTGTTGAATAAAGGGAATACACTCTGAATAATCCATTGCTAACTATTTCCTCTATGCACAGGAATCTTACAGCATGTCTGTACATACTAAGATGGCTATGATGTCACTAAATTCTATATTGGGACCACCAATATAGGTTAGTTTCTGACTTTATTTTACTCACACGTCCATATAACCTGGCAAATATTTGAGTAGGCAACAATAGGTGACTGCTGAATGAGTAAATACCAGAAGACTTGCGAATGAAATATTATTATAATGTGTTTTCTAATTCTGAACATTAGATGAAGAAGAGCTAAAATATGCTAACTAACTGATGAAACAAAACCAATTTCTTAAACGTGATGTGACATACTCCTCTAGAATTAGGTGAGAATGTAGGAAAGGATTATTTTTCCTGTAAACATTTGACAATATTTACTCTTATAAATGAGAATAGTCCCTAATACATACATTAACTCTGGGAAAACTCAAAACAAGTGTGTTATAAGTTTTGCGTCTTAATAAAGCACAACTACATTGACTTCAATTGAATACACAACTATCACCTTAGGGAACTGTGCTGAGATCTAGAAAAGATAACAATAAAAGATAACAAAATGAATGAACTTTAATTTATAAGAGGCACATAGATAATCCTTTTATATACTATCTAAATTCCCCGTGGACAGACAACTCAATGGCAAAACTAACCCTACTATAGATACAGGAAGCCTGAGGTGAGTTAGGTAACTTGTTCCGTGGTTGACAGCTGTTAGAGGGCTAGGCTGGAACTTGGCACCCAGCCCTCTGTCAACTAGGAGTTTATACTGCTGCAGTTCACTAGAGCTAGCACATTAGCCAGCACTGCTCCCAGTATGTAAGTCTCTGCTCCAGCCTCAGGGAAGATCAGCACAGAAACCCACTCACCGATGTCTAAAATGCGCTTGGAGCAGACCGTTAAATAGGTACTAAATTGCTAAAATTTGCTTTCCATAAACTAAAACTAGCACTTTATAGAGATCACCGAGAACTGAGATTCAGCATCCTAATGAGAAAGCTGGCTGCTACCTAGCACATGGCACGGCACGTTGCGTGTGACACACGGGGTGTGTCATATGCCAAGTTGCAGGCAGTGGGTTTACCAAAGCATCTTGGGTGCTGAGAGTGGCAGAAGCAGCTTCAAACTCTGGCTACTCTCGCCTGAAAGATTCTGTTGTGTCAACTTCATTACTGATCATTAAACTTGATAATTTATGTGATAGTGCATATTGCACTTGGAACTCTTTGAGGCACATAAGGGGAAAGTTTATGACAGCGATGCATAGCAGACAAATAGGAAATTACCTGTACTCCTGTTACAAAGTAATGTATATATATTGTATTTGGGGGCTTGTTTTTTTATGTGTTGCATGGTTGTTATGAGTTTTTCTATTTTTTTGTTTTTATCATTTTGACAGGCATAAGAAATTCTGCTTATTCTTAAGATACCTGTGGTTGAGCTTCTCTTAGGCATCCTCAGATAATGTGCAAAAGAGACAACCCAAGGAACAGTGGCTCTGGGGCGGAGCTCCGACTATGATGTTACAGACGAGAAGATTAAAGCATGAAGAGGTCAGTGGACATTTCCCTCAGTTTTTCTGAATCAGGTAATCGTGTAGCCCCGACGAGTCTCTAACTTGCACCGGTTTTAAGGCTACTTTTAGATTCCTGATTTTCCTCTACCAAGGGCTGTATCACAGGTACACTGCCAAATCTGACCCATAGTGGACAGTTCCTGACCTGGGTACCAGCTTCTGTAGAACTGAGATTTTCAATGCTTTCGGACAAAGTCTTTTTCTGTAGAGTTCTCTCTCTACAATTGCCCTTTGCTTGTCTTCAATTTACAAAATAAAAGATAAGTGTAAAGGAAACTTTAACTTTCAGAAGTGAAGTTTATTGTCTTTCAAAATTTATTTTACTGATGCTACTTATTGGCCCAACTCTATGTTCTTTTAGGGTAACAGAAATATTTATGCATAAAATGTTCAGAAAATATCATCCTAATTTCAATCACTGAATTGGCCAACAAATAGAATCCAATTAAAGTAGAAGAGCAAAAACAAGCAAACAAAAAATTCCTCAGTGTTTTTAGAATATGATCATCACATACCGAAGGTAAGATTTTATAGTCCAACAAAATAGTTTGAGGATACTATGAATTATTAAACATAGAAATGGAAGAATGCTCACAGTTATCATCAGTTTAAGTTGCTTTACACACAAGCAAGATTCAGTGACTATGTGTCAAGAGTTTCAAACATTTCTCAGATCCAGAGACTCTTGGTTTTTGTTGTTGTTGTTAAATGGGATTGATTTATTGGCTGAGTTTCCTTCAATAACCCTCAGCACATGTAGGGCCATTTACCAAAACTGCTTTACTTCAAGAATCCACTAAGGTCATCCTTTTTATAGATTCAAACAACATGAAATTCCAAACATGGCTCAGTGAGTTGAAGTTCACTGACTATTGTCTTAGATTCTTATTATTTCTCCTGAGGAAGCACATTTGGTAAAGTCAGGTAATTAAAGCGAGCAGAGTATTTGAATGCAATATCACAAGCATTAGAATCTACTTAGATAAAATAGAAGGGAAAAACCAACAAGTAAGTTAGGAAATCAGGGGGTAGTAACTTATGAAAAACACCTGTGTCGATCCCACATGAAGTGGTCACATGACATCTACAGCAAACAAATGTAAATTTTCTGAAACACAAACACTTTACCAGAATAGACTGAACTGAGGACTTTCAGTCATTAATATGCAGATGTCATTTCTAAAGATTGATGTCTAAGGGGCATTTTCATATGCAGGGCTGTGGCCACTGAGAAGGATGTGTTTTACACTTAGACACATTGATCCATGATCAGGTGGCTTTCTCATGTTATTATCATTTAGAGTCACAGTCACATAGTCACGTAGCCTCCTCCACATTATTCAATTTATCTCAAACACGGATAAAATCACATTGTCACGTGGAGAGGGACATTCGGCAATGCGCTTACTACAGGATCATGATAAGCTGGAGCCATATTTAGTAGTCCACTGACTGCAGGCTGCGAGAAATGCGCGGAAAGGGAGCTGCTAAAGCCTGAACAAATGACTAAGGCCAGAGACTAAACAAGGACACAAACTCTTCATCAACAAAGACACAATGTCACCAGAACAGAGAGTTTCTATGTGAAGGCAGCCAAAGCTTCTCCTGAGCTAATGGAATATATTAACCATGTCAACAAAGACAAATACAGTTCCTATCTAGATCTATGTAAACTCATTAAGACAGTAAATGCCCAAACTTTGAGTGTTGAAACTTTAAAAAAAAAAGAAAATCCTTCAGGCAAACAAAAAGGTCATGTCTTATGAAATAGGACGCTCATAAGATTTTTTTAAAAAGTAGAGTGTGAAAATATTAGAGAAATGTGCAGGCATCAGGCATTGTGTGGTGGTTTGAATGAAAATGGCCCCCATTGGCTCACAGCAAATGGCACCATTAGAAGGTCTGGCCTTGGAGGAAGTGTTTCCGTAGGTGATGGGATCTGAGGTGTCAGCAGCTCACATCTGGCCAGTGTCTCACTGTCACTTCCTGCTGTCTGCAGATCCAGATGTAGAACTCTCCAGCACCATGTCTGCCTGCCACCTTCATGCTTCCCACCATGATGATAATGTACTATATTTCTGAACTGTAAGTCAGCCCCAGTTAAATGCTTTCTTCTATAAACATTGTCATGGTGTCCCTTTACAGAAATAGAAACCTTAAGACAAAGCACACCTGCAATTGGTTCCTCAGACTGTGATCACATGTAACACCCTTGGGGGAGTGCTCTGTCAGGCAGCCTTGTTGGGGTATACAGCAATGGGACAACCTCAGAGGAGAACTCTGCAGTATCGAGTCTTCTGAGTTCTGCTAAGGATCCCTCTCTCTAACACTGATGGTCTAACACTAGATGGTCTTTGCCTGACTCTCAAAATAGCGAACAAACCAATTAATAGCTCAAATTTAAATATTCTCCCATGGTTTTTAAAAAGTCATTTACCCTTTGTTGTCCTCGTACATGATACCGTCCCTACAGGAAGTGTAGACTGAATAAGACATCAAGATGAATATAAAAGAAGCTACTTCTTAGAGAAAAGCCAGGTGCCCTTGCCCCGTATGCTCATGTACTGACAGAGTGCATAGACGAAAACCTTCCCAACATAAACTTGGCAGACACAGAAGCTAAGCAATTGTCTAGTAAGGGGTCTGTACCTGTGGCCCAAGGGCTTTCTTTCTCAGCTCAACAGTCACTCCGTTTTTCACGAGTGCTTTCCCCATCTCTCTGTTTCTGTGACTAACATGTGTCTCTGGTGTAATTCTTCATTCTTGTGCCCTCAAAATTCAGAACTGTGGGCAGGCACTAAGTATGCCTTTCCTTTCCATTTTCTGTATCCCTTTTTGGGATACTGGCCAAAGACTTCAAACATTCATTCTCTGACTACCTGTCCTCTCTTTCTCTGACGTTCTACTATTCACTTTCTATTACACATCAGTTGCTCTTACTCAGGAACCCATTTCCCACATCTCTCAAAGTCTTTTTCTCACTGATTTTGGGAAGAGGGTTATAGTAATGAATTTTAGTTCAAAATGAAAACAAGGAAATAGCATTTGAAGTTCTACATTTTTAGATGAAAAGACTTACAAATAAATTACTCTCAAAGTTCTTAATGCATTGATTTGTTAGCTTTTTGCGATGTGTCTTGCTATGGAGTCCAGGTTGGCTTCAAGCTTGCAGTTCTCCTACCCCAGTTTCCCCAGTGCTGGGTCGATGCCGCACACCACCGTTTCAGATGGAACCGATCTCACTGTAGACGCAACACTTAAATTGGCAGTGGTTTGAGAAGATGCTGCCAGCAATGGTCAATAATGACAGCGGATGAGGGAGGCTCAGCCGTCTTGTGCAACTTGTCAGGAGTCCTCAGCAAGTACGAACACAGGAATCTCTAAGATTTCTTCCATATTCTTCCCAGACATAGACCATATGAGGCAGCTGGGCTCTCAGGGACAAGTCTTCAGTGGCGGCTGAGAAACTGGGGCCTGGGAGGCTGGACACCCCTTTCAGACTGAATTATCTTAGAAGAACAAAACACAATTGGAGCCTGGGGCTGGTATTTTATTTCCTTACAAACAAAAAACATCTTGTTTAGAAGCAACTTAGAATATCAATGGGGTGAATTTTCCTAGTTGCTTCCTGAGCATCGTCTTGTGTCATGCAAATGGAAAGAAGCCCAACCTGGGCTGCTCTAGGTAACTTAGCTCTGCTATCTCAGTCCCGAGGGTGACTTCTCTGCCTTTGTTGACCTAAGATGGGGGAAGGGTGCAGAAAGCAAGCTGACCGAGCAAAGATTTGATAAGGGGGAGAAGCTCAGTTTGCTTGGGAGAACAGCAGTTCCTTACTCTGATTGAATGCGTGGAAGCCCATAGAGGGAGCAAGGCTCTTCATCTGTCAGGAAAGGGCAATGAATCTGTGAAAGAGAAGACAGGCATGTGCCCTGGGTTCCAAGGGATCGAAGCCACCCTACCATGTCTTTGATGTCTTTGATGTCTTTCGTTAATTTAATACACTCAATGATTAAGAAGAAAAATAGATGCGCGGGAAAGTTTTTTTTCTGAGGTGCATTTGTTTTATCAACCATATCTCCCTCCCAAATCCTGCAGTATCTTCACATTAAAAGGTTTAAAACCTTTATTTAATAAAAAATGTTAGTGATGATGTATATTTCCAATGATGAATATTAGAAGTCAGTTTAATAAATGTGAGTAAGAACTTGGTGAAAATTTGGCATTAATAAAATGATTAGAAGTTGGTAACATCCTTTTGGGAGTCATAGGGTGCTGGCAAAACTGAATTTCCAGGGCATTACTGCCCCCTGCTGGCATATCTTGAAATGGAGCGTTCTAGACATACAGCACAAAGGTAGCCATCGCTAACTGAAGAACCACTTAAGAAAATGACTCTATGATGGTTGTTTTACCTGTTTATTTTCTTGAATTTAGCCGTCAGTGAGAGGAGTACGGGGAGGACTGCAGCTATGTGAGTGGAACCCTGACTTCATTACAAGAACGAGGTCTAACTCTGACTCCTCATTGCTGTGTGGTCTCGTGCAAAGGTCTTTAAACCTCAACCCTTCTGTAGTTTTCAATTAGAAATTATAACTGGAAGATTTGCTGCAGAGGGCGATTGCCAGGTTCATTCAAAGTAAACACAATTTCTAACTATTTCTCATTTTCAACGACCAACTTTAAAGCATCACTTAGCAAGACCTTGGGAAGAATTTCCAGTTATGCACTCAGGGAGAAAAATCTTTGATGAAAAGAAAATTGTTCTGAATATTTTCAATGAAAATGTAGGCTCAAAAAATATGTCTATCACACAGCAGTGAAAACTGAGATGAGAATTAAAGACAAAAGAGGAAACAACACACTATTGCAAATAATGGCACCTCTTCAACGCAAAGACAATGTCAAGGAAACCAACATGCTTTGAGAAGCAGAAACAAAATAAAGATCCCTTAAATCAGTGGAAACTTTGAGAGAAACTTGGTTTAATCAAAAGATATAAAATAATAAAAGTGGTCAGCATATTGCCACCATTGTGTATACATGATCCAATTGGTCAGAACTCACATCTGAAACAAAAATAATTAACAGCAAATCTTATCTTTCTCTTTGTGTCAAACCCTTCTCTCTTTTTCTTCTACCTGAAGAAATACTGAGATACAAACTAAGTGAGAACCAGATGAATTAATTTCAGCTCAAATGAACAACTAAATCAAATGCACAAATACAGGGCTTTACCTTCCTGAGTTCCACATGGCCCCACACATCTTGATAAGGTATATAAAAATCTCTTAGTGAGCTCTTAATAAGTACTTCCCAATCACTAGGCTTCTTGGTGTGCTCTTCAGATACCCCTCATTTAATCCACAAAAGCTTACATGCAAAGGAGTGGAATTATCACTAAATTAGACATGAAGAAACACTCAGACAAGTAAATCAATTGCTCAAGATTAAGCTAGTGGCAAGATGGAATCAAGATTTAAATCCAGGCTATTGAACTCTATTGTGGTATGTGTGTGTGTGTGTGTGTGTGTGTGTGTGTGTGTGTGTGTGTGTGTGTGTTTCTGGTGGTACTGGAAAATGAACCCAGTACTACGTTCTCCAGCACACTGGACAAGTCTCCAGCCTACAGCTTTCTATTTTAATTCTCTCTTGCTAGCATCTTCTCTACCCCAAATTTTCATTTCATTTCGTGTATTTTCTCAGTGTATTCTACTTTCTGTACAATCTTGTTGCCTCTGTGGGGGGCAGTGGAGTCTTTAAATAATAGTTTTTGCATCTCTTGGGGGGCAGAAATGATGAGGAAGTCACCATAAAAGAAGATTGTTCAGGAGAGACACAGACATAGACACAGACATAGACTTACAGGAAGGGACAGAGAGGACAAATCTGACCCCTTGGAGAAGCAGGAGTTTCTATAGTCTGCCTGGTTCTCTGCTGAAAACAAAGGGGGATTGCAGCATAAAGAGTTTGCATAATCATTTCTAATAGCTCCAGCACTTGGCAGCTGCATCCACATCCCACCCATCCTTAAGGATCACTGCTTTTCAGTGAGAAGCTCCATCTTCCCATCTGTGCAGAGACTGCTGTTTGACTCTGCACTCCAGAAAATCTCTCAACTCCAAGTAGCCAGAGGTAGGGGGGCAGCGTGAATGGAAAAGGAGGATACAGGTAAGAAATTAATGACATGCCAGGTACTAGCACGTCTACTTACATAAATCAGTTCTGTTTCCTATAGAGTGCACATCTTTCCTTGGGTGATATCCAGTAACTGATTGTGTTTCCTGTACCTCTGGAATCATTATTTAGACATAATGATGTATTGTGGTAGGCAGGAAGACAAGTACTGTTTAGGACTCAGTGCCTTCAATTAGGATTTACAGATCCTAATTGTAAATTAAATTTGTAATGTAAAAGGAAATTTTTTTAAAGATAAGATCTCATCAAGTGCAGACTAGCCTCAAAATCCTGTGAAGCTGAAATAACCTTGAACTTCTGCTCCTCCTTCCTCCATCTGATGAGTGCTGGGGCTACAGGTATGCTTAATTACTATGATTGGTTCACGTGGCGTTGGGGTTCAAACGCTGGACTTTGTGCATGCTACGTAGTCACTCTTCCAAACTGACCTAGGTCTCCAGCTTGTTTCTGTATTTTTTAAAAAATATTTATTTATTTATTTATTTATTTATTTATTTTGTATACAATATTCTGTCTGTGTGTATGTCTGCATGCCAGAAGAGGGCACCAGACCTCATTACAGATGGTTGTGAGCCACCATGTGGTAGCCGGGAATTGAACTCAGTACATTTGGAAGAGTAGGCAATGCTCTTAACCACTGAGCCATCTCTCCAGTCCCCTTGTTTCTGTATTTTAATATCACACATCTCTAAAAGCAAATAAACAAACTACAGTTTTAAAGGCTATGTGGGCCAGTAAGATGGCTGAGTAGGTAAGCAAGGCTGGTAAACTTTCAGTCCCTGGGCTCCACATGGTAGGAAGCCAAGTCCCACAAGCTGTCCTTGGACTCCCACACTGGAGCTGTGGCACATATACTACATCCATCCCTAACCCCTGTCCCCACCCCACCAAATCAAGTACTGCAATAAAAACAATTTCAATATCATCTAGCACTTTTCTCTCCCTGCCTCAAGTTACAATTTTCAAAGTTTACAAATAGTATTCCTTTGAACACTCCTGTCTTCCATCTGCTACTTTATTGTTTAGAAATGTACAAAGACTTCCCATTGGGAAATGATACAGTCTCTTCCTTGGTATCCAAAGTGCCCATCATTGCAGACACACAGGATTCTGGCTCAGTGTGCTGTCTCCTGCCTCCCGGGAACCGTCAGCTGGGTCACAGCTGGATAGTCAGCCCATGGATTGTGCTTGTCACCTTCTTACTCACACCATCTTCTCATCTCCTTTTTGTCTTTCCTGTTAAGTTCTACACTAAATAAAGACCGTGCCACTATCAAATACATTTTGTCCTTCACTTATTCGTTCAGCCAATGATTATGGTATGTAATATTTATATACTATATCTGGGAATCGTAAGAATGAATAAACTAGAATGTATTATTCACATCTAGCATGAACAAAACCTCACTAAAGTGATGAAAAACATGGGGTAAATATTTCCAATGGTCACTAATTATACACAAATTGCATTCCATAATACAGTAGATTCTATAATATATTTCAAAATAGAGTATTTCTGACCGATATTAAAAATCTCTTTTAGTTTACACATGATACAATATCCTGTCAATAATATATACCACACACTTACCATGCATGCAGGATAAATTATTCGATTTAGTCCTTGCCAAGATAGTAGGAACTGGCTCAATATTCATTTTACCAGGACAGGAGTTTGGTTACAAACGCCACTGTTTTTTTTCAAGACTGTCTTGCTATGAGGGAGCCAGGACTTGGCTAGATAGTCTGGCATAAAACAACCCCTGCTGCTTCTACTTGCACACTTGACTTTATTAAGTTGTGATTTATTTATACTGACATAGATAGTGTGTGTGTGTGTGTCTGTGTGTGTGTGTGTGTGTCTGTGTGTGTGTGTGTGTGTGTGTGTGTTAGGAAATGACTGATATTCTATATCACAATTCCATTTGCTCATTTCCCTTTAAAATGGCTTAAGTTGAAGAGTAAGGTAGGAAGTTCTCTAGCTAGCTATAAAAATCATTACAAATTTGAAGGTGAATGAGAATTTTGATGTCTTTCTGTTTCTCTCTGCCTGTCTTCTGCCTCCTACCCCTCACCTGTCTATTGAGAGAGTCAGAATTAGATTGCATTTTTAGAGCATCGTACAATGAATGAATGAAGAGGTTGAGTTGTGGGTGCTAATCTGAAAGCCGACGATAGAAACCTTTGACATGTGGCAGATTTTTGAAGGGCTATTCCGGTTTGTCTTGTCTGAAGGAGGGGAGGGTTGTTTATGGATGAACTCACTCCTGGTCCATGGCACAGCCAAAATGAAAGCCTCGCCCGCCAGTTTTCTTCTATAAACTCTCCATGTGGTCCCCAAGTGATTAGCCCTTCCCCAGCAAATGCTGTAGAATCTGTCATCTGATCTCACAGATGGAAAAGACTTACTAGCTCGTGAAGCTCACGGCCCTCCGGAGAGAATCAGCTCACCAGATCCCATGTACCCCACCTTGCAGCTCTGAGCCTGTACACATTTTCTGAGCAAACATTCTTTACTCAGGTGGCTTCCCTACGCCAACAACAGAAATCTCCTTCAGTCCCCGTGGCTGTGAAACTTAGCCTGCAAACAAAGTGTGCTTCTCTAGTTGTGTTCTTAGGCAGTGCCAGAGGCTAAGAGGGAGCATCCATTTGCAACATCCCTAAATAACAAGAGTAAAGAGATGGGCCAAGGCATTCTCTTTTCCGCTGGGAGAGGCTGGCCTGGGCCACTATAAATCTTCAGAATAAACCATAACTCCAATCTGGCTAAGGGTTTTACAGAGCTTAGGCCTTGGAATACACAATCTAAAAGAAGGGGCTTATGTTTGCATAAAGAAATAATCATGTGTGCTACTGGATAGAACTGTATGCTAGTAAACATACACAATAGAGTTGTCTTTAAAGGTGGACAGATATTTTAATAGATTTTAATAACACTGTCTAATTGAAAAGCATCCTTTGGTCACAAGCTAGAGTCCCCAAGTTCTCAGACTTATTTGCATGCCACTTCCTTAGGTGACTTCACTATGACATGGCTTCCCTGACCCATCACTCCCAGCACACCTGTGTCCCTCTCCTCCATTCTTCCTGCCAGTAATTTCACTTCTCTCCTCCACACCCCTTCATCTTCACTACACTTAGGAAGGGCATAAACACTCATCCATGCATTTTCTGATTTAAGTAGTCAGTTATTAGCCCTCTTCTGGGGCATTGAGCAGAGAACTAATGAAAATCAGAGATGCTGCTCTCCTAGCAGTGAAAGACTCGGATAAATTCAGACCCCTCTAGCAGAAAGAGTAGAGCCAAAAAAAAATCTAGCAGGGAGAGAAGAACCAGAAATCTAGGTTAGCCAGTTCAGTGACTCTGTTCCAGGAACTAGCTGACCATAAAGTTAGATTATAATCTTGAGAAACAGGGAGTTATCCCCCTTGTGATTATCCCTGGGATTTTCGGAATTTTCCAATGACGCCCTAACTACCCACTTTGGATTATTGAGTTAAGGTTTCTTTCCTTAAATACCCATTCTCCCAGCTACTCAGAAAATGGGAAATGAGTTTTGGCCCCAGTCCACTGGTTCCTGTCCTGTCAATAAACCTTGTGTGATTGCAGCAAGGACAGTCTCTCATGAGTTCCGGGGGTGGGGGGAAGGGGTCATGTTATCCCAAGACTTGAATGAGAGTCTCCCCAGTGTGTGGGGGGGGGTCTCTCAGCAGCACCTGGTAGAATCTCAAGATCTGCTGGGGTTCACTTCTTCCTGAATTTTCCATTGCTCTCTGACCTGTAACATGCCCCTATCTGATGTATTCAGATGGTTTACTCCCTCAAATATGATTATGTATTTTTCATATTTACCATTGTCTCTCATGAACCACTGCTTTCTCCATCTGTCAATTAGAAGGATACAGAATGCCTCACATGGATGTATACAGCCCAAGTGTGCACTGTATCTTCAAAAGTATACTCTAGGAGGGGAAAACTACCCACTTAGCTGTTCTGCTCTCACAAAGGCCAACACCTTGAGTAGTTTGTACTCAGCAAATGAGTGAATGGATGAATGAAGGGCTAGATGGATGTGAAAATGAATGAATGGCAGTAGAGGATGCAGGAGACTTAAGTGCTATCCTTTGGTGAAACTCCTTTACTTATTTGTAAATACTTTGGAAAGAAGATTAAAGGAGATAATGACAAAAAAAAGTGTTCCGGATTGATCGAGTGAAGGCAGAGGCGAGGGTATAAATGTCACTGCCTGGGAAGCTGCTGAGAGCGGCCTCGCCCACTTTGAAGAGAGACCAGAAAGCACTTTGCTTGCATAACTATTCTGTTCTTTGTCTCTGAATCAAAAGAGAAGGAGGCAAATTCTCACCTTAGATAAATTATTTACAGTATTGATTTAGCTGCCTAAGCTGTGTTAAGTTATATGTGAATTAAAGACTACCATTTACATTTCCTTTTATAGAACCTGTGAATTCAAGCAAGTATTTAGAAGTTCTCAAAAGAAATTCAGAATGGCATTATCTCCCATAGCTTAGTTCTGTCAGCCGAGTATGTACATATAAGCAACATTATATGGACCAAACTGAATATATATTAAGAATATATGTATATCTACATATAAGGACGCAATAACAGTGAAAAAAGAGACAATGAATTTGAAAGAGAACAGGAAGGAATATAGGAGAGGTTTTGAAGGGAAGGGAGATTTATATAATTAAAGTTCAATCTCATAAATAAAACTAAAAGGCACACACACACACACACACACACACACGTGCGTGCTTGCATACACACCACTTGGGTATACATAAGAGTTGCACACCAGAGAAGCAGGTTTTATTGACTTAGCAAAAACATTTAGTGCAGGGCCATCATCTTTTAGCTATGGGACCGAGGAGACTGGACTTCACATTTTTATTAGTTACTAATTCTTTTGCCATCTATAAAGTCCAAAACACCTGTTTTAGTCTCTGTTCCTCAAATATTAATTCTATTTTCTTGGGAAATTTTCTCAATTTCCAATGATTTGGGACTCAGGCTGTCTTGCAGACAAAGCTCATATCTCTTTCTCGGTCCTTATGTGAAGCCACTGAGGAAGAGACAGCATCTTTGTACCCCTTGGACATAGCTAAGCTCGCCAACATTAAATAAACAAAAAG
The DNA here is from genome assembly GCF_982192425.1 of Myodes glareolus. Lineage (NCBI taxonomy): Eukaryota > Metazoa > Chordata > Mammalia > Rodentia > Cricetidae > Myodes > Myodes glareolus. The sequence continues at coordinate 79,585,048 of NC_142031.1, read as the reverse complement.
AGAAACAGACCTAAGTATCCACCCTCTTCTGCTGAAATACCTTTTCTATAGTAGTGCATTCCTGATAAACCTCCCAAGGTGGCACACACCTCTAACTAAGCATTAAGGAGACAGAGGCAGGTGGATCTTTGTGAGGTCAAGGTCACCTTGGTTTACATAGCAAATTCCAGGACAGCCAGGACTACAAAACAAGACCCTGTCTCAAAAAACCCAAATTGAGATCAAATCAAACAAAGACTTCTCAGTAGGAGATGTTAAGCTGAGCATTTGTGTGATAAACTAAAAATCTGATATTATCACAATATTGAAAACACAGAACATTAAGCACACAATGCTAGCAGAGTTTTCCTGAATCTGGACATGTTAGGGTCAAGAGGAGTGTGATGCTCATGCCTTTCTAAAAATGCTATCCCAAGAAGAAATAGTTAAGGCATACTCATGCAATTTAAAAACAAATGCATTTTATAATTATAGAATTTTAAAAAATGAAATTTGGGTTTCCAGGAATATGATTTTTAAATATGTTGATTTCACAATGTGAATATTTATAACCTAGGTGTATTGATAAGCTTTAGCAATTATAAAGACAGCCTGTGTTGGAAATAGGTAAATTTTTTATATGTGCACACACAACACATATATGCATGTGTACACCAGAAATTACTTACAGTAAACGTTTTGAAAAGTTCTTTGATATACACTTGCTATGACTCCCAGCGATGCCTTATAATTCTATAGCTGTGTTGAAAGCACAGAACTCACAGTTCTTTCCAAAGAAACAAAGGACAGTGACACAAAACTTTGAAATAACAAATTGACATGACTTCCCAGAAGCAAGATAGGGATAGTGATTTGTGTGTTTCCTGACATTGAGAAACAAAGACAATTATTCCCAACTGACATTCTTAACATTCTTAACACCAGAATAGCAGCAGGGGTACCATTGCATGAATTAAGTTACAGCTGAAATTATACTTTAACCTAGAGTTTAAACTATTTTCCCTTTACAGAATTCACTTTCATGAATATTTGCATATTCGAATTCAAGTTTACAGGGTGAGGTGTGATTTCATGGCTCACGTAGAATGTAGCCATAATCCTGCCTTTCATCACAGGAGAATGCCTATGGAAGGGGAGGGGGATACACTGTTTCCCAGTGCAGTGGTGAGAAGCTGTGATGAAGCTACTGTCTGTTCCAACATGTCTGGTCGAGTTGCAGAGGTCATGGGACTGCTCTGCCAAAGTGTGGAAGACGGTACGGATCACTCTTTAGAGCTATGATGTGGCAGGTTGTAGGACCCATGGGACACACGGGAGGTCTCAGCTATTTAAAAGAAACGTTTTCCAATCTCCAGGAGGATAAGTACATGATTTTCTTCAGGTTCACCTTCTTATTTAGCTTCTCTAGGATCTCGAATAATAGGCTCAAAGACCTTTAATTATGGCTAGAATCCACTTATGAGTGAATACATACCATATTCCTCTTTTTGGGTCTGGCTTACCTCACCCAGTAAAGCGTTTTCTATGTCCATCCATTTGCATGCAAAATTCAAGATGTCATTGTTTTTTACCGCTGAGTAAAACTCTAGTGTATATATGTTCCACACCTTCTTTAACCATTCTTCTACCAAGGGGCACCTAGGTTGTTTCCAGATTCTGGCTATTACAAATAGTGCTGCTATGAACATAGTTGAACAAATGCTTTTGTAGTATGATAGGGCATCTCTTGGGTATATTCCCAAGAGTGGAATTGCTGGGTCCTGAGGGAGGTTGACTCCCAGTTTCCTGAGAAACCGCCACACTGATTTCTACAGTGACTGTACAAGTTTGCATTCCCACCAACAATGGATGAGAGTTCCCCTCTCTCCACATCCTCTCCAGCATAGGCTATCATTGGTGTTTTTGACTTTAGCTAATCTGACCGGTGTAAAATGGTATCTCATAGTTGTTTTGATTTGCATTTCCCTGATCGCTAAGGATGTTGAGCATGACCTTAAGTGTCTTTTGGCCATTCGAAGTAATCTCGGGTGCATGGGGGCGTGGGTGGGAGGGTTGTTGGAAGGGGAGAGGGTTAGAGAGAAAGGAGTAGGGGAAGGAATGGGGAAAACTCGGGGGACTGATATGGGGGGAGGGAGGAAGGATGGATATGGGTTCAGGGAAGAATATATCTCAGCTAAGGGAGTCATTTTAGGGTTTACAAGAGACTTGATTATAAATGGGATCCCAGGTCCAAGGAAAGATCCCCAGACTGTTCTCTAGACAGAGGAGAGGGTGCCGGAACCGGCCTTGGCCTATAACCATACTGATGAAGATTTTGCTTATCACCATAGATCCTTCATCCGACGATGGATGGTGATACAGACGGAGACCCACATTGGAGCACCGGACTGAGCCCCCCATGGTACAAATGAGGGGCAGAAGGAGGAAGAACATGAAAAAAAACTCAGAACCGCGAGGGGTGCGATCACCCACTGATACAAGGGGACTGATCTAATGAGAGTTCACCAAGGCCAGTTGGACTGGGACTGAACGAGCATGTGATCCAACAAGATTTTCTGAATGTGGCCGGATTCTCTGAATGTGGCTGGCCCGGAACCTTTCTGAAAAGCCACTAACAATGACACTGGGACTTGTTTCCTTTGCATATACTGGATTTTTGGGATCCAGTCTGTTTGGATACTCACCTTCCTGGACCTGGAGGGAGGGGGTAGGAACTTGAACTTCCCACAGGGCTGGAAGCCCTGACTGCTCTTAGGGATGGAGAGGGAGGAGGAGGGGGAGGGGGAGAGTGGGAGGGTGTTGGGAGGAGGGGCGGAAATGGAAACTTTCATAATTTAATAAACTTTGAAAAAAAAAAAGAGAAAAAAAAATAAGAAACGTTTTCTGGCATACTAACAAAAAGTCAGTCTGTAAAAAGATATGAGTCTCTCTAGTCTTTATATGCAATGTACAGTCCTAACTTTCGGCTCCCCTCATTCATAGTTACATGGAACAATGGTAAATACTCCAAAGGATGTCATGACAGTTTCTAAAGGTGTGGTATTTCTAATAGTCTTACAATTGGGTAAAATTTATAGGCATTTGTCAGTTTCTCTAAAGCTGACCTTTAAACTTTCCATTCCCATTTTTATGTGCGAGGATTGCTAGTCAACAACAGGAAAGGTAAAATGCACAATGATTTCCTTTAGCAATAATAACTAAATTCAATAATAAGACTGGCACGGGCACAGTTCGATCCACTTCCATTGAGAAATTTAATAGGAATTTTGATGTTAAAATGAATTGGTTTATCTTAAGTCCAATTGTGAGAAACTGTATCCTGCCAATATATGTGTGTATGTGAGTTTGTGTGTGTGAACATGTAGATCAGTAACATGAAAAATATTTGTATTTATTCATATAGAAGCCAATCATATACACTACGTGGTGGTGGTGCCCTAGACACTGGGGAAATCTAAGAGAGCAGAGCTTCCGTAGGGCCTTAAGACAGATCATACGTGATAGCAGTGCACAGAAAATGGAGAGAAACAAGGTAGATGGTACAGTGCACTGTCAGGGAAACAAACAAAAAAAGGCAAAACAGAAGATGGCGAGAGGAGAGAGGCAGAAGACAGTAAAAGTGATGGGGAGTAAAGCAGTGTGGGTCAGGAGGGGTCTCCCTGAGGTGAAATGGAGCAGGAAGCAGGAGTACGGGACACTGTATGAGGAAGCGGAGAGAAGGTCTGGGACAGGCAGATTGCAAGGAGGCAGGGAAGCACTGGTGAGACGGTCGGGTCGAGCGCAGCAACAGCTTTGCGGTCTCTGCGTTCTCCAGGGCCCCTCCCCACTACACTCGGCACAGACTCAATTCATGCTGAATTAACCCCCAGTCCTTTGAAGGAAAGATGCAAACACTTTAATTGCTTATTATTAACTAAGATACATGTGTAACCCTCTCAGAAATGGACATTTCACGTTAGTGCAATAAAATGGAAGCTATGATATCTTCAAAGGTTAATTTCATATCTTAACACAAAAGCTGTTTTTTCTCTATTATGTCTGAAATTCAGAGAGACCTGTCCATTGAACCCACCATCAATGGGAAAAAAAATTAAGACTAAATTTCATTTTTTCCCCTCTAGCCCTGATTAACAAAAGGGCTCAGCAATTTTCCATTTTAGGCAAATTCTCTCTAATTCTGTCTGCTACCCACCATAACCTCCAAAATCATATTTTAAAGAAAAGAAAAAAATATTGAATCAAAATACAGTTTACCAAGGAGAGCTGACCTGCATAGTGAATAGCGTGCTAGAGTTTATTGAGTGGAGAATCAAAGGGGCTACAGAATTACTTTTTATTTCTTGCTGTCACTTTTTTCTTCTTAAAGTCCATTTTACTATTAGAATTGAAAGTTACATCTTTGTCCCATTCATTTTTTAAATTAATGTTAGCTATTTAGAGACATACATGACCCAGGCTCCCAGCTGGAGGGCACAGTCTGTCTTGGAGGTGTAGGAGGCTGCTGCTTCACATCTTGCTAGACTAAGAAGTGGAGGGAGGGGACTGGCAACATTTAACTGGTTGGGTTTCTCTTTCTTCTCTTTTTATTCAGTCCAGGGCCTGCAGCCTAGATGTGTCTTCAAAAAACTTGTCACAACACAACTGAAGTATGGCACATTAACTAGACATGAACTCGTTAACCTAATGAACTTGACAATTGAAATCAACGATCACAATCTGGACCAGAGTCAATGCAAAACCTGCCTGAGCATCATAGTGAGACCTGGCCCTAGACAAGCAAGTCGCTATGATTTTCAACTGCTGGGAATCCTGGAATTCTGCTGGTGTCCTGTACTATTCTCCTTTCTCCTGATCCTAAGTATAGATGCTACTTAGCAGGAATTGCATTGTTGTTGGTTCAAAGGAAATTCCCAGTTCTGGTCGTTCAGGGTAAACATTAAATTATTTTGTAAGACAAAAGAAAGATGCTATAAGTAGCTTGAAAGAAGAGGAGAAGAGGGGGCATTCCCGAGGCAGCAACATCCAAAAAATGAAAAGGATGAGAAAAATAAAGAAGCGACACATGGAAGTAACAAGAGCACAGGAAATCTCAAAAAGAGTTTGTTCAAGATGAAAGAAGAACTACAAGTGTTCAGTGAGCAAAGAGGACAAGACAGACAAGGTGGGGCTGGGAAAGGAAGAAGGTGGAAACTTTCTGAGTCAAGTGTAGTGGGACCATTCTGCAGGCAAACAGGCATTGGGTGCTGGGAAGTCTGGGGTTGTCATGTAAGATGAACTGCTAGTCGTTTCAGAACAATACAAGAGATTTGTAAATCAACTTGAGAGGTCACCATGATAACAACCTGTGACAGGGCAGAAGCTGTGCCACAAAACAAAGCTTGTTTTTCACTACTGAACTCTGTGTTTACTTAAAAGGCAAGGCCAGCATCTGATGGGAGCTGACAGGAAGACTTTGACCACTCTGTATGGACTTCTTCTTATATCTTTAAAGCAAGTAGGGGTTACACGAAGCACAGGATGTGCAATTTGGAACTAATCAAGAATGAATTTTGTTCACAATCGTTGGTCAGCTTGTACTCTATACGTTCTGATACACTCTCACATCCTGTTGTTTTGCTACAGTGTTTGTATTGTAAGTCACAATGTGTGTTACACATTTATCAATTACCCAATTTCCAAAGACTTTTTTATTTTGGTGGGCATTAAAATTATACTTGACTGGTAATTAATCCATCTCCTGATTGTGGTTTTTCAGCATATCCTGATTGACTCAATCATAGTTCTTCTGTGTATTTAATATTTGTCATTGTAAAATTTTTTAAGATGCCTCTTTCTAGAGATAACTTATGTTTTTAAATAAGTAAATTCATTTAGTGCTTAAGAGATAGTAGCAGAATTTTATACCATTTGTTAACTTTTTTTTTTTTTTTCGAGACAGGGTTTCTTTGTAGCTTTGGAGCCTGTCCTGGATCTAGCTTTTGTAGACAAGGTTGGCCTCCAACTCACAAAGATCCACTTGCCTCTGCCTCCCAAGTGCTGGGATTAAGGTGTGTGCCACCATGCCCGGCTCCTCATTTGTTAACTTTTATAATGAGGTATAGAAAACACTTTCAAACATGAATCAAATTTACATATTTAGTATATAGGAGGTTTACTCATTTCATAAATACTTAAATTTATTCATCATAATACCTAAGACTAACAAAATAAAAATATTTTTTAGGTACATACAAGTTGAACTCAGTGTAAGTCATGGTCAAGTTGACATTTCTTTCTGAGACCTCCACTTCACTTGTTAGCCATACCACCAATGGCCTCCATGCCATCTCCCTTCACATCCCTGACTGGTGACAAAGACTGTGTGATCAGGTGACTTGCCTGGGTAATGGGAATCTGCACTAGAGAGAGCAGACCAGAGAACAAAGGATTGGGGCCCTGAAGGAAGAGTTTAACTGCAATATCAACACAGGGACTTCTCTAACACAAACAGCTGTTAGACTGTTTGTCTCTTTCTGAAACTGGTCAGTTTGAAAAACAATTGTAGACACTGCCTATTTCCATAATAGATGGCCTCATATTTTTGTGCTCACTTGACAGAGGCATTTCATTCAATAGTATGGTGAGGATCAAATTCTATGGGACCCACATACTTCTCATTTCTCAAGATTTACTCTTTGTTAATAGATCAAGGTGAGAGAGCTGCGGAATATACTCAATCATGTGACCTTGATCTTCCTTGTGCTCTCAGGAAGGACTCATTAGTGCCATATAAAGTAAATATCTAAAAAGGGTGATATTAGTAAATATCATCAACAGGGAAAGAATTGATTAAGATGGAACTTTTTACTCATCATTCTGTGCCTGTGGCTTGCCATTTCCTTACAGCATTTAGCAAGTGATCTCTGGTCTCCAAATGTGAGGTGAGACCTGAATGTGCCTTAACGTGTACATCTGTGCTTCTGAGGGCTCATGCCAAAGGGCTTCTGCATTAAGGTCATAATGTGCTGTAGTTCTACAGAGTTCAACATTGTGTCTGTTGTAAGAAAAGCAATTAATTGTGGTTTTCTACTCTGCACGCTAAAACAGCAATTTTCAATTTCAAACCTGTTGTACATTTTTGCAAGGGTATAATTTATAACCATTCTCCCCCTCCCCCTTTTCTTTTTAAGTGGAGCTACATTACAATATAAATTCATGCAATATGAGATCAGTGGGAAAGTAGAGCCTTTTCTTTTGACTATTAAGCAAAGAATGCATCCTAGAAACACCATAAATCATGCTTGTCAGATATTTCAAAAGACTCAATCTGTAGAGTTTTGTTGTCTATTATTTGGAAAGCACAGACATGAAACAGTATAATTCAGTTGGGCTGCTTGCATCTGATTTACATAAACTGTCTCTTTTTAATCTTGAATTTCCATGAGATGAATACAATTAGCAAGTTTCAATTTATCTTCAAAACGACTGATGACCTACAGGATGACATCACCCATTGCCATAGCGTATTTGGACTTTTAAGTAGAGCAAGTCAATGAATTTTGCAGCTAAACAATGCATATTGCAGGATAAAAAGTGACAAGCTAGTCACCCATGCATGATGCATAATTCATCATGAAGAAATAAGAACTGTTGCTATTTTCTATTTTTCATATTTTTTTAACAAAATGGACAATTCAAGGAAAACAGATTTTTTTTTTTTTTGGTGTGGTAAGCTTACTAACGTCTGACCATTGATTTAAAAAGTTTAGGAAAGAAATGCTCTAGAGTGTACCAGATAGTTGAATCCTCTCAGCTTCTCTAATCTGAGCTCAATATCCCCCCTCACACATTGAATAGCCTCTGACCCGCTTACTCTCAGGAGCTCATTTGGGCTAGGATTTTTGACTTTAAAATGGAAGATATGAGAAGATCTCTTGTTTAAGTTGTCAGTTATATTTTACCTGCACAATATATAGAATGTTGCATTATTTAGTGATGTCTAGTTTCTAACAAAACTGTGCAAATTCCGATGTGTAGATCTGAGATATTGAAGTCTCTAATTCTGTACAATGCAATGTGATAATCAACTTAATTTCCTCCCAAATACCAGTGTATCCATATACATTCTAACAATAGCTTTCAGTTAGAACAGAGATGAAATATTTTAATGGGGAAAATGTGTTACTATGGAGCTGATTTTTTTCCCACAGAAAAACAAACCCTGAAAATAAACAAAATTGAATGGTTGCAGAGCCAGCAGTATTAGGTATATCTTAGCAATATGGAAGCAAATACATGAAGCTTCAAATGTGGGAGTTCAAGCCAGAAATCTCATAATGATCAAGGGAACTTCCACATAAGACTAAGCGAGAGAGCTTGTTTTAGTCTGCATTTTGTACATAAAGCACAATTTTTTTTAAAAGTATCCATTGTTTTTCTAAATGAAGGTGAATTTTGATTTGCAATAAACTACTCAGAGAGTTCTTTGTTTATTCACAGTGAAATCAGAACCACAAATATAATGAGTCAACGTATAAAAAGCTGAGAGGCAGGTCAGCACACTGAAGAAACATACAGGGCAATCGCATGGAAAGAACTCTAGCCTTAAAATACAGACCCGGATTTAACCAGACTTCTAATCAATGTTGATTATACATGAAATTCCACTTTAGCATGCATCTATGCCACGTTAGCTTTTCTTCAATATCTTTCTATATATCTTTCCTATATTTCTATAGGAAAAGAAAAGTAATTATGTGCTAGCATAGCAAAACAGCAGAACTTAAATCTTCAAATTCTAATCTCATAAGATGTGGAAAACTTGACATTTGTAGTCCCTTATTGCCATGTTTACTCTTTAGGATATTTCTACATATTTGCTGTTGTTGTTGTTGCTAGTTCTTTCCGCTTCTTGTATTTCTGTGTTGCTTTCAGTCTATTGAGTTTGTTCTTGTTTGTTTGCTTGCTTGTTTCTCATTACCATGACTCAACGCAAGCCTATCCTCCAGCTGGAAAAACACATTGTAAATTTCCAAATACTTGAGGTTGATTGGATTTTCTCCCACCAAATCCCAGTTTTGATACTGTAGTGATTTCATAAGTGTCCATCTTTCCTGAATTTCTCTTTACAATGAGTGCTAATTTTATCCTTCCATATTAATTTCCAATGCTGTCCATGCCTTCAATGGACTGTCGTCTCTACATGTTGCAAGGTGAGAAGCTATCAACAATTTGAGAAGAGAAGAGGGACCATAGCCTACCTCAATTGCTCTGAAGAGGGGATGGGTACTTGGGATACGTAAACTTTTCCCATCACTAAACAAAAGTCTTTGTTAAGACACTTAGGAGAAATCAGGGTATCTGCCTTGAGAATACTGAAATTTCTTTGTTGAAGTCTGCGATTGTAGTGGAAAAACACAGAGTAATGCATCACATAGTATTGAATTCAATTTTACTTAGGGAAAAAAAAAGAGTAATTTGAAACGGATAATGGAGAATCAGGAAAATGACATTTCAGTGGCAATTTGAAGATGAGAGTAGCCAAGTGACCACTGGGGTCTGACGTAGGAAATAGCAGGTGCAAAGGCCCTGCAGTTGAAATCTAGCTTCTCCTTCTAGAACAGAAATTCCCTTTGAGAAAAGTAAGTCTAGCATGCAAGAGCTAGACCCTGGGCTTGCCAGTCGTGTGGGGCATCACAAAACCTAGACTCTTATTTAGGTGCCAAGGCACCATGTGGAAAGCTGTGAGCAAGAGAAAAGCAACCCCTCACCCTGCACTACGTGAACAGAAACTATGGAAGGTGGTTTACATTTAGGTTCGTCAGGAGGTCTTCCTGTCCAACCTGAGGACTTCTGATAGTGTTGAAGACTGGATGCACTCTCACCCTTATTCATCTGGCCGAGTGTACAGGGATAAAGAGAGCATAAGTGTTGAGCAATGCTTATTAGGAGCAATTAGGGTTGACTTACAATGGATCTTTGACCACAAATAGCATGGCATCATTATATCACCTATGATCACCCATGATACTAAAGCTTTCATATGTGACACTCACATGTAAAACTGGGAAGTACTACTTGATTTAACTATGCAGATGACTTTTCTAGTTATTCTACATGTGCTCAGTACTATATGAACATTTTAAAGGATTTGAGAATATGGTGTCTAGACCTAATGCTTGGGTTTATATTACACTAACAATATGGCTTATTGGTTTGCATCAAAGGAGCCTGCTTCTTTGTTCTGATTCTAGTTCCCACTTTCACATGAAATATTTACTTAGAGCTTAATAACACTGTAGATCTAGCATTTTCTATTGCATAATGTATCGTTTGTAAATATAATGTCTGATAAACTACGTTACCAGGGCTCTTCATTCTATCTTTTAATAGCTCATTACCTACCACGCTTACTTATTGACTTAAAATTGCTGAACTATTCAGACAGAAGAGACTTGGCACCAGTAATAAAGAGAGCTTCCCTGGGAAAGAGGTTGAAATTTAAACTAACACTTAAGACTGTATCATACAATTTTCTCAAAAAATTTAAAATGCCAAACGGAGTGATGAACATGCAACTGCTTCCTGAGCTCTTTTGTGAAAGCAATAATTATCTTTTTAAATATTCTGTCATGTTTCTAAGGTGCCAACACATCCATGATGACTTTTATTATATGCTTGTACTTGCTCATAGCAAGTGGGAAGCTAAGACTGTGTACTGGGAGTAACTCCTTTTTGTTACATTTTGATCAATGCCTTGCCTGGGAGTAGGAACTTTCATCTAGTCACACGTTTGTGAAGCTGAGCAGTTTCACCTTTTGACTCGTTTAAATTATTAATATCCATTTCATCCACTGGGCTTCCTGTCTCGCAGTCACTATCCAGCCACTGCCTTAGAATCTACAGGTTCCTTGTGCTAATGGTCCTCTCAGTTTCTTTTTTTATGGTTGTAGAAGAGAGGTAAGGAAAGGAGATTTAGGAAAAAATATTGTTAGAAACACCTAGAGTCACAACTGAGCTGACAATTATGTGCAACTTGCTCTTTGCACACTAATTTTAAATGTATAACAATGAGCTCTAAACACCGTGCTTTAGGCTTTGTTCTGCTCTGGTTGGCTTCCTGTGATCTCATCAGCTACTCTTTCTTTTGGGAGTTTGATCTACAGAGTTCCAGAGAGCGATGCCTCCAACACAAAGACCTATGCTGTCATCCTGTTATTCCCGGCAGGGATGCCTTGGTGGCCTGTCACACCTGCTCACCTCTCTGAGAACTCCATTCTTTCTTAGAGGCCGTTGAACATCAGTCCCCTGGGATTCTTCAAAAAGAAGAAAATGCAGAATGAGGATGGATTGCAGACATTTTATTTTTGTCACCACCCACCCCCTGTTTGCATCCACTGGAGATATTTGCCACAGGAACACAAAAGTCTTCTCATTAGGGAGCGGTACCTACATATTTTGTAATGCTTAAAATGAAACCACATCACTGAGATATGAGCTGTGTGCTTTTGGTAGATAGATGTTTTCTTTCCCTGATGTTCTGTCTAAATGATCATGTGAAAATTTCAAATTTTACTTTTCTTTCTAGGTACCAATTCTGGGAGAAAGTTCCCAGTACAAAGTTTTCAGACATGCGAATGCTGCCAATCAAACATTTTCACTGTGACAACTACAGAAGACTGTGTAGGCAAGTATCTAATTCTTCCAATAAGTTAAACAGAATAGACAGCACTTACAAATAAAACAACGGTCTATGTACAACCAAGAAGGTATTATTGTAATTTCAATTGATGCAACACAAAAAAAAATCTTCTAACTTTTGGAATATTCCCCAAATGGGTATGAAGAAGCACCTGTGTTTTGAACTCTGTAGCAGCCAAACATGTTGAGGCTTGTTCTTCACACTTGCACCTCCAGGTACACTATGACATCTATTTGAGAACTGAGGGAAATTTCTGAAGCATACAAGGACAATTTCCGCATCTAATGTACCAATTCTTTAGAGGTCAGCCTTGTAAAATCTCTCTCATTTCCCTGAGGGAAGCAGTTATTTTTATTGCGTTCATCCTTGAAAATATCTGGTGAAAATCCAGTCCCTGACCCCTGCTGAAGAAAGAAATACAGCAACCAAAATTCAGAATGGCTTTTTTGTTTGATTGTTTGTTTGTTTATTTTGGCATGATATATTTGAAATGGAGTCCATTTCCTGAGTGGAAGTGTGAAGACTTCCTTAAATTCGCTTCTTGTCCTTTAAAATTTGAAGATTTAGAATTTGATTTAACAGTTAAAGCATTTAATGTACATGTGAGAGAGTGAAATATTTTAATCTCTTCATCTTAAGATATGAAAACAGGGGATGGAGAGATGGCTCAGGGGTTAAGAGCACTGATAGCTCTTCCAGAGGACCACGTGACACCAGTACACCACATGACAGTTCATAACTGTCTGTAACTCCAGTCCCAGGGGACCCAACACCCATGGCAAAGCACCAATGTACATAAAAGAAAAATTAAAAAGGGGGGAGCCTGACCCATTGATTGAAAAAAAAATACAAAAACAATGTTCTCAGTGACATTGAGTCTTGATTTCTCTTTTCTTTACTAATTGTAGATAGACTCTGTAGTAATGTTTCACAAGTTAGGAAGGCAGATTCAGAATATAGGCTGTCTTGCCTAGTAAAATACAGCACTGACGTTTCCAAAATTAATTTTTTAAAATAACACTAAGAAGGTTTCCACAATGAGCCAGAACTCTCAGAAAGTTATAGAAAATATGCAAAAGAAACTATTGGCATCTAAATATCCAAGCTGTACAAAAATGCTGCAATGTCTGCTACACATTATCAATAAGGAACTATGTAATGAGTTTAAATTTGGAGAGGAAAGTCATGCAGTCTACTGGATTGCCACAGTAGGAGAGAACAGAGTACAGGAAGTTTGTCTTCTGACTTCCAAGCAATGCATCTCCCATATACTCGCTTTTATTCTCTCTCTCTCTCTCTCTCTCTCTCTCTCTCTCACACACACACACACACACACACACACACACACACACACACACGGGTGCATGGGCTAAAAATGAAAAATAAATTTAGTATATAAATTTTTCCAACAGACATAAGAACATACAGTCTTTTCATGGAGGGTGAAGAATCTGGAATACTTAAGGCTAGTTAATCATTTCAAACATCTCTTTTTTATAGAAAAACTTTTAATTCTTCCTTTTACTTAAAAAGTCCTGCCCTGTGTGATTTATTTATTTATTTTTATTTATTTTGAATTATGTGTATGCATGTATGTCTGTGTGAGGGTCGGTATATGTGCATGTAGCTGTCCACAGGGTCCAGAAGAGGATGTTGCACTACTTATTGAGTAACTGAGGAAACGGATCATTTCTTTCCTAAGGAGAACCCACCAGTCTCTAATGTCTGGTGATGTCTCCATCCCTGGAACCTCAGAGCATAATGGAACCAAGAAGTACAATGAACTGATAAAGGCCTATAGAATTAAACAAAATACCTGCTGCATTTGACATCTCCTAAGTGCTTCAGTTATATATTCATTATGAAAAGTTGCCCTGATTTGCATATTAATGTTCTGCATTTCAACATGTGCTCTTTATGTTCGCACACAACAGAATGCACTCTGTCATGCACATTTGCCCTCTGTGACTCAGTCATTAAACTACAATTTGGGAGTGGGAGAAAAAAAAAAAGAATCAGAATGAATACAGTCACTCTCATTGTTCTCTTCAGAGTCCCGGATTTTAAAGCCTCAGCTGTCAATCAACTGAACTCTATTTTGTCAGTTTGCCTATCAGGAATGATAGAGACTTAACTTAGGGTAGAGGCATACATACCTTTCAAGCCATGTTTTTATAATCATCTCAGGGTAGGAAGCTATGCTCAGATGCTGAGCATTAGTGTGTAATTTCACTTCATCTTAATTTACATCTGAGCAGGCGAGCACAGTAGTGACTATCGCCACATGTGACTACTACACTTTAAACATGGAAGGGTGACTAGGTGACTGCTTTTAAAGGCTCTGGTCATTTAAATTTTAAATAGCTGCATATAGTGATGGTGGTGTTTTGGCATACTGTATATTTTTAATTTCAGAATTTAATAGCATACCCTTATGCCATGCCCCAAATAAAACACTGGAGATCCATTTTGATTCTTTGTAGTCATCGGTGCTCATTCCCAGTCTTACATCCTCTATTTCTGACTTTGGTTTCTAAATACTGCTGAGAAAAATCTCAAAATCTTTGAGACTGTATGAATTACCCCAAGATAGGGTATCTAGGTCCTCCTTAGGTACACTTAGGTCATTTGTATTTCATTGGATTCTTCTCATTCAAAAGTTTGGCAATGGATACTAGGATGTGATCTAAATTGTCTCCATATTCAAGTCTTTGACCCTATTCATTCTTTTTCATGCTCAGGAGTAGCATGAAGATCATATGATAATAATGCTTTGTTTTCTTTTTTTGTTACAAATAAGTCCAAGACCATAAGCTTGGAATTCTGTGACATACATCACTATCCCCTATTAATTTCTCTGTTTCTGTTTACTCATGTCTCTTCTGGTCAACAAATATGTCCATGCTTTCTAAAGCTCATCCACATGCCCATGACACCACATTTACCACCCTGCCTCATTTGGTCTTTTCACAAATTGTCTCTCTCTCTTTTTTTTTTTTTGTAGCATCCCTAGGCTTTGTCTACACACTAATTCCTCTGCTTAACAAACAATTTTGGATGGTCAATATTGATCCATATTCGACTTTCATGTTTGTCATGATTTGTCTATTTCCCTTGATATTTTCATTCTACCTCAGTCACCTCCAGTGATCTGTCAATGTCTTGATTCCATCTAATTTTTATTTCATTCTGTCTCATTTTGTACCTCATAATTATTCATTCTTACATGATATTCTCTATCATTAAATTTCCTATAATTGGGTATTATGTAAGAATATGAATAAATCAATATATCATATGGGCCAAACCTAGACTGTTGATAGTGTTTATATGATGAATATTTAAAATGTAAAATAATTCATATTAGAAACAAAAAGAGGCTGGGATATAGCTCAGTTTTAGAGAATTTTCCTAGCATAGTAGTACCTGGGATTTGATTCCCAACACCTCCATAGTAAAAAACAAACACAAGAAACAAACAAGGTAACTATTTCATGGCATGTGAGACTATTATTTATCTTAAATTTAATTGTTTATATTGTACTATTGAAATACAACCATATTTCTCACTTACATATTGTACATAATTGTATTGGTAGGGTTTAAGTAGATGCAGCAGAGACTATGGCCTGCAAAGATGGAAATAGTTGCTACATACCTTAAACAAAAGTTTGTTGACCTCTGAAGATGATATTTGTTGGCTTTATTTTCTTCAAAAGCCTTCTACCTCAACTGTAACTGTTTCCCATCTATTATACACTGAGGTAGTAATTAACAATAGTGAGTCACATGATAGATCTGCTGCTCTATCAGCAACTCCATAGGCATCATCCTATGACAGCCTTACCACTGACTGAAGCTGGAGGCAGTTCTGTAGATAGGAGACCTGAGGCTGAGCTTCACTGTTACCTGACAGCAGGGAGTAGTCTATGGAATATTCTTTCTAGTGCATTTTAGGGAACCGAGAAATGTGCCCACAGCCACACTCAGGCCTGCTCCAATTGTGACACTCCCTCCTCAGTAATGCTTCTCTGCTTTCTCACTCAGTCCCCATTTTAGTTCAGGAAATTACCCAGCATCTGAATTAGACCTGCTGTGTCTTTTATTAGCACCCTTTCCATTTCCCAGATTATTACTAATCTTTTCCAAGGAGCCTCATCTAATCCATCTCACTCACACCTTTGTTACTTTGCAAGGGTCTAGAAAAATGTTCATTAAAATTCTATCTTGCAACTTCTGTAGGGCAGAAGACTTCATTGGGATCTCACTATCTAAAGAGAAACTTCCAAACTTTCTTTACCTTGCTGTCCACTGTATTTATGATCTGGTAGACTCTACAAGGAACAAAGCTAGCCTGCAATGATCATTGCTTCTCCTCCTTTCATGTAGAACTTCCTCCTTAATTTAAGTCTGGTTACGGATGCATATGGTTTGAAATGGGTTTTGTTAGTTGTCTGCCCAAAAGTGATATTCTCTCATCTCTTCTGGAGAGTTGATGCCCCATTTTTATCCACACATGGAATAGGTATCTCAAAACCTTTCTCCTCCTCACGTCATCTGCTGTGCTCACTCATGGCAGATATAAACTAGACAAAGCCAAGCATGGTGTTGTATACCTATAATCTCAGATCTTGGGATTCTAAGGTAAGAAAATTGCCCCATCTTTGAGGCTAGTATGAACTACACACTAAATAATCAAACCGGAGTTACTAGCAATTCCTGTCTCAAAATAGATAGATAAACAGATGATCGATAGATAGAAGATAGATAAATAAACAAAAACAGTGATCAATAAACAAAAATAAAACAGTTAAAATAACAAGCTTATTGAAAAAATGAAACATTTGGAATGAAATAGAAAGACTAGAATACGAAATAAAACCTTTATCTGCACAAGATGAATTCAGCCATCTTGCAACTGTGAGAAAGGAAACAATTATACACAAACTATCATATGCAAGATGGGAAATCCCTTCACATCTCCTGACTTATTTTAGCCACAAAATTCATCAGCTCAATTAGAGTCTTAGTTATAAACTTTTACTATAGATGAAATAAATCATTTAAACTGGTTTTAGCTGTATTTTCCATTATTTGAAGGTTTCTAAGTGATTCATCTGTTGAAATGTAAATGCCTGCGTGTGCTTTCAAATACATATAGGAAGATACATTTATTTTGCAGGCATGTTCTGAACTGAATTGTGCCGTTTTCTTGCTTCACCCTCTGCTTGACATTTCATTTGATTCTGTCTTTGGAAGCTCTTTAGTGGGAAGAACTTTCCTCTTCCATATTTTGTATCATCAGATATATTATGGCTGCCTAATATTTCCATGTTCAATGAATACACAAATGTACAATTAAGGATAAAGAGAAGGCGCTTGGAGGAAAGGGGCTAGAACTCCACCCTGCTTTCTTTCTATAGGGCTATCCACAGAGAAACCACAATGAAACTGTTCATCTTCTCGGTGAATCAGGCAGAAATGGGAAGGAAGAATTGATGAGGGAAGGGGAAAAGAGGAGAAGAAGGCAAGGAGAACATTCTCTGTGCAAATGGTGAGCAGGTTGCAGAGGTCAGTTGTCTGGTACAGAGGCAGCTTCAAAAATAAAAGCAGATGGTAGAATATTCTTTTTTTTTTTTTTTCCGCTTGGCCACAAAATTCCTGCTAATTGAAGCAGCAACTGAACAAGCTGCTCTTGCCTCCCCTGGAGGTACTTGTGTTTCACGTGGATTTGACTTTCATATGAAATACTGCCACTCCTCCTGCTTTCAGTGCAGCTGCGTGTCCTCTTTGCACAGCTCTTCAGAAAACGAGCAAATGAGTCAAGGGTCTGCCACCTCTCAGAGCATGACCTTAGGCTGAATACCATTCCCTGAGAGAGTGGCAGCCACCCCCTCTGAGTAGAGAGGTGCTTTCTGAATCGGAAATGTCATTTTCCCACAAGCTGGTTGCCAGCCTTAACTTGAGAGGAAGAACATGGTGTAGGAAAGGTTTCTTTAGGGGCTGTTAGCTGATCCACACACCCAACTAAGCATCTTTTTCTTTTAAGTTTCTTTGTTCACAATAGAAGTCTTGAAACCCTAGAATAGAATTGTTAGCAACAGCAACTCTGTCCTGAGGTGCACACTTGAGAACACTCCCATAACTATTCTCTCAAGACGGTATTTTATTTTTTTTTCTGTCTGTAATTCAGACTTGCATTTCCAGAAATGGAAACACATTAAAATTGCTGTGAAATTTGCCAGCCCAGCTTGCCCACATATTTATATCTGTGTCAGAATACAGTATTGTATTTACCACGATTAAATTATCTGCTGTCAAAACTCAATGAAAATCCTGGTGTACTGAATTATATTTTAGAGATGTAAGCACCTATTTTTTCAAAATGAAATCACACATTAAAATACTCACAGGGTTATATGTACAAAAGGAAGCAGTCTGAAATGCTGAGAACTTCAAGGGAACATATTCTCAGTTGCTAAGTGTAGGAGATGTAGGCATGCTGTATACCTGAGTTGGAGTTAGTGGGAGTGGGTTCACATCTGCCTCTCACCATCCATGTCTACACCATTACTAAACAAGTCATCTATAACTCCCACTCCTATGGACTGAAAAATGTTACATAAATCAAGAAGCACAGGAAAGAATCAAAGACACTTTGAAATGCATCAGTTATAAATATGTCAAAGACTCGAAGAAGAGCTGTTTTTGCTTTCTGGAGAAAGAATTTTGAAAGTACATTGGTATTTAACAATCATGTAGTCAAATGTATTTATTTTATAGATAAAATGTCATTTCACAAACTTTTAATGACTAAGTAAAGATTTTGAAAAATGTAAAAATAAGTTTAACTAGAACATATTTTTAATAATTTTAGTCAATTATTTTCACTACTATTGAATATGTAAGCATCAACAGAACTCTCCACCTTATGTTGATACAGATATTTTTAGCTTTAAGGCATATTTTTAAACAAAGTCCCATTTTATTTTTATGTATTTTTATGGGTTTTAGAGAAGATGTCATTTATTTGATACTGACAGTTTTCACAACAGAAAGATGAGTGACCGTCAGACACGGTCTGTTCTGTCTGCCCTCCAAGCCATCTTCACCATATTTTGACAAAAAGGAATTTATTTCTTTTTTAAAATTTTTTCCTTAATATATTTTTATTCTTTCCCTTTCCTCAAATTCTCTTATATACCCTTCCCCTACTCATACAACTTTATGTTCATGTTCTGTTTCTTTAAATAGTCCTATGCACTATATATTTTAAAAAGTAGGACAGGGCAAAATTGATTTTGCTTGAGTAGTATTGTAATTCCCCAGAATGTCTGGAGATTCCCAAGAGTATCGCAAAACTAGAATGAGGAAGGCTTATATGAGATTCTTCCATCTCCCAAAGCAATTTGTCTCTTAATAACAATCATAATTACCTTCGACAGTCGTCAAATCCTAGATTCTCACAGGCACATTGCTGAGGACCTATGGCAAATTCTTCATAACAGTGTGATCCTAGACATGGATTTCAGTCTCTGAATCCATCTAGGATGGGCACACATGGGTAAAAAGTTCCAAGCTATTGTATGAATATACATACATACATATATATATATTCCTATACACACACATATATGTATATATATACATATATACGCACATATAGCTATTCCAAAATAATGACCAGGGAAATGTTATCAACTTACAGATACCTTGGCTACTAACAAAAC
This sequence comes from Myodes glareolus, assembly GCF_982192425.1. Classification (NCBI taxonomy): domain Eukaryota; kingdom Metazoa; phylum Chordata; class Mammalia; order Rodentia; family Cricetidae; genus Myodes; species Myodes glareolus. Next base: position 79,565,638 of record NC_142031.1, on the reverse strand, counting down.
TCTGGTCATCAAGAAGCCCTGGAAACAGTTTTAAAATATTTTGCAGCCTTTGTAATGGCAGCTGCCAAAAATGCATTAAAATGCACTTGAAGGTGTTCATTTCTTAGCAGTCATCAAGATAAATCACTTTCAATTGGACAGAAGAGCAGTTTTTCTAGAAACCAGAGGTGCATCCTAGCAAAAGGATGCTGTAACCTCAATTATTGCATTACACCAAACTGGTTGTGGCACCCTCTAAAAGTTACAGCAAGAAGCACACACACACACACAAATCCATCCCTTCTACCTGGCACTTGAGTTTTTTAGTACCTGAGAGATTTGTCCCCACTGTCTCAGTCAGAAGATTCCTGAGGCTGAGCTAGGAACCTGCATGCAGAACAACTCTGGGATTTGGCCTCTGCCTTTGCCTACCTCACTGTTCGATATGCAGCCTGACCGACTGGGGACAGCATTTCTTTCACATCATCCACTCACACAGAACACATCGAGCAATATATCTGCTTCCACACTGTCCCTGGAAAACCTCCTGATCCATGGAGCTGGAATCAGGAGAGTGCACGTGTTCTGTAATGCCGTGAAGGTGCTGGTAGAACATGGCAGGTTATCCCTGGAGCACAGATGCTGCTCCATAGTGTCCGCTTGGAAAGCAGCCGCACCATCTGTCTCATGCACTTCTCATATGAAGGGTGAAGTTTGGCTTCGCTGAGGTCATACATTGGTTCCTTGCTTTTCTTTTGTTCAAATGATAGCAGTAGTAACATCCTCAAGTATCTTAAGTCTGATGCGGCATAAAAGCATTAACGAGTAGTTCGTTAATCACTGGATTATATGATATAGTGTATGGTACATATGATCTAATCCTAACACAAACAAAAGAAGGGAAAGATCATCCAGGACTGGATTCATTCCTTGCAAATCAATGGGACCTATTACTATCTGGCCAAACACCTTGTGACCAAACAATTTAAGGCTCACGGTTTGAAGTGACGACAGTTCATATAGGAGGAAGGCATAGTGGAACAACTTCACCAATATGAGAGCAGGAAATGGCAGCTGTTTGTACAACTGTGGAGCAGAACGCAAAAATGTGAACAAGAACTAAAACCTGTCTACCACTTTTAGTGGCCAGACCTCCTTTCTGGCAGCCAGGCTCACTTCCTAACGGCTGCACAGTCCCCTGAAATAGCTATCAAAGGGGAACAAACGTTCAATTATCAGCCTTGTAGGGACATTTCATATCCAAGCCATAAAAAGACAATCTAAAAAATATTTTCTAAAACAGACTGCCAGGTGGCTTCTTTTAAGGCCACAATACATTCTAATGTTACTTTCATTTGCCACTTGGCAACAGACATGTTATTACCATTCTCACTATGGAATGTTGCCTCAGATTCTTATAGTAGATGACCATTGGAGGGTTAAGCCTGTGTGTAAGACAGACCCTTAGGGTCTTCAGTGCTGTGATGGGTTCTTTTCAAAGCTGCTATTAAGTCTGTAGGGTTGGTCATTCTATCCTCCCACCCAAATTTTAATATCTAATGGTACAGTGAGGGTACAGGTTCTAGCTACGGTGTCAGGACATATGACAGGTTTTGTCTCAGAACCTTTCTGGATGCCCCTAAAGGGTCATCATGCTTAGTATGCAGCAGCTCACCAGAAGTGCATGATGTTTGGAAACACCAGTACACAGCCACTGCTTCAAACAAATACAAGACCTATTTATAGAAAGCTAAAGTCAAGAAAACTGAGTGTATACCACACCACACAACAAGTAATACATTAAATACCGTGTTAACAGTGGTACAGAAGCTCAGAAAGAGGACATACCCAAATATATGAAGTAGTTGGGAAAATTTGATTCTTCTAAGTACTGTTATGATCTTTATTATTATACATTGTAATTAGTTTACTTCTAATCATTTAATATATGCATAAAATATACAATTATTATTGAAAGATTATTATGTGTTAGCTAAGCCTTTTTCAGACCTATAATATCACAGATTTCAAGGATCACCATATAGTCCCAATTAGATAAATTAAGCACTTTAGTTTTACAGCAAGTAATTTAACAGAGCTTGAATTTGAACCCATGCCAAAGAACCCAAAGGCCACCCTGAATCATTTATAACCAGAGAGATAAGGGGAAGTGAAAGTACGTGAGGAAGTGAAGTCCTCCTAATATATCCTAAATAATTACCAGGATTTTTGGTTAGGAGCAAGATAGCAAGGCACTGCAACCTGGGACTTCAGCATAAGTAGTGGAATCAAGGTAGAGAGATTTTTGTCCTATAATGAACAAGGGAATGCAGGCTTACTTCAAAGGGAGTAGAAATCAGAGAAGAGGGAGCCACGATCTTGATGAAAAAGAAAGGCTCACAGCAACCTTGTTTAAAATTGATGATGGATGAAAAGTTTCAATAACCATTCAACGACCAAACCAAAGGGTTTAGTTTTCTAAACCTAATTCTGATTACAGTTTTCAATTATTCATTTTTTTAAAAGAAGATAGAAAACTAAACCAAAACTGATTGCATTCCTAATCTTATAGAATCCAGACAGATTTTTAAAAATCATAAACATTATCATAGTTCGATAGGTGTGGGTTATGTTTAAAACTAAAAGTGGCGCCAAAAATGAGGATCTGGAGAATCTGGTGGATGCAGGATAATTGCATGAGGAAGACATCACAGGCCTCCTTGAGAAACACTTCTACAGGGCCACTGTCTCTCATCCCCACAGCACAGTTTGAGATGATCACAAAAAAATGACCTACTTCCTTTTAGAAGAATTTTCTCCTTAGGGCTCATATTTTAATTTAGGAAAACACATGTGTTAAGAAAAATCTTACGACTAGCTGCTCCACTGGTGCAAAGAAATCCAATCAGACCAGATTAAAACACATCAAATGCCCATGTAATAGACGGTGGTCCCGGGTGGCCAGGGCAGGGGAAAGACAGAAAGAGCACACAGGCAAACCCAAACCACGTGGTTCTTTCCAGCACAAGCCTGTGGTCCGCGCTTGGCAGGCTGGGAGTTGGAGTCCAAGCACCTGACACGCTGGGAATTGGAGTCCAGGGGTGAAGTCCAGCCCAGGGCAGCTCCCCGGAATAGGGGACTTGCGATGAAGCATTCTGCTCTATTGGGGCTCCATTGGCGCCCTAAAATGGGTGCCAGGGACAGGGGTGATGCTTCCAATAAACATGTTTATACATTCCAATTCTTGATAGTCTCTATGTATAAAATAGACAATGTTTTTGCAGTTTTCAAATAAATTATTTTATTACGTTATTGGTTTTGAAATAGACTTAAAGTTCATTCATTGTTGCACTCAGGAAAAAGGATCTAAAAGGATTTAATGGTATTACAGTTACTTTAAATATTTAGCAGAGATATTTTCTCTGATTTACTAGACATACATTTCCATTCACATAGGTCTAGGGAATTCTAACAAAAAGGAAGTCACCGTACTTCCTTATCTTCAAGTCCTTCAGGATGTCTCATCTTTTGTTCAACAAAATGTGTGAACTAATTTTTCAATGTAAGATGATAAAAAGATCACAGGAAATCAAGATCATAGAAAATATTGGAAATTTAAATATTGATAATCCATCCATTGTATTCAAACAGTTTTGACAAAATTTTGCCTCCTCTTTCAATGCTTCTCAATTTATAAGCTATATTATTTTCTATGATAAATGAAACATGACTATTTTTTAACTTCTTCCATTTCTTTCTCCCCTCTTTTCCTAATTAATTTATTTAAGAAGGAGGATTTAGGTATGTATAGAGCATATTTCTTAGATGTTTGGAAACAAGAAGTGTATGCAAGTCACCAATCACATGAAGTATATGAAGGACTCAATTTATGTTATTGTAAAACTCACTAATGTCAATTTAATTGGGATAAGTGACTTTTGTTCTTCCCACAAGTAGGTGGGAAAGACAGGAAAAAAATTAACAAAAGAAAACAAAGCAAAATACCAGGTTGTGCTTCCCAAGAGTCTAATAGGAAAAGAATGGGATTTGTGCATTTTGTCCAAAACTCCCACTCCAAGAAAACAAACTGTCTGTACAACTTGTCCTCAACTTTTTTGTTTAAAAATTAATTGTTGTAAGCATTTGTAAGAGAAAGAAATAGGAAAAATGTCATAGAGACATAGAACTTCTTCATATTATTTTTCTCATAGACAACAAAAATAGTGAAAATGTTATTGTGAATTTGTGACAACCTACGCAGAACAATGAGCACTCATCAGCGCCCAATTTGTAGTTTCCCATCAATGTGGTGGCCATACCAGCTACTCAAGGACAGGCTGCAAAGAATGGAGAGTTATGTCACGAGGTGAAAAGTCAACTCTTCCTAAGTATTGTGGAGTTTGGTAAGAGTTAGGTCAATGTTCAATGGTAATTTCTTCTAGTTCAGTTTCTCCGTTCAACCTTCAAGGCAGTGACTTAATGATCAATGGATCATTTTTTTGTCTATGTCTACCTACCCACCCATTAATCTATCACTGTAGTAATACTAAGAAAATTTTAAGATAGTACCACATAGCAATAACTTTTACGTATTGGGAGCCAAGAGACAGATGTACTAGGTCAAATCATAGCTCTTTCACTTAATAACTTTATGATCATGGACAAATTTCTTGACCTATGTGTGTCCTGCTTTTATCCCATGTGCAAATTATGTAATACCTACTGAATATTTGCCTCCAGTGAAACTAACGGGAAGTCTTATGTATTTCCCATCACCACTGTAGCTTTTAGTAACTATATATCATACATATTATGAGACCTACAATAAAGGATGATTCCTACTTTACAATTTTCTTCAAATTGCTCTATTGAAACTTGTTTTCCAATATGTAACTACTGATGAATTTCAAGTTACAAAGCTTACACAACCAGGTGAAGTAAGGTACTATTTGCTAAAATGACACACATGAGAAAGAAGGTGTAGCAAGGGGGAGAGAAGTAACAAAAGCTGTGTTTACCTCACATTAGGGTTGAGGTGATTTAGGGAATTTAGACATATAAAATGCAGTTTTGCATGGAAAAATATAAAAGTGAGAAGTCTGGCTTATTCACAGGAGAGTCTTAGGCAACAATAACACATTTAAGGATATACAAATACATGAGATTAAATAGATAAGGGATATTAAATGAGGAGTGATCTGGAATTGAGTCCTGGTTGAAACTTCAACATTGGAAGACAGAGCAGCAGAGGTGAAGATACCTGGAGATAGGTCACTGGGACAAAGGGACATTGTGCATGTGAAGTATCCTGAATGAACTCTGCTGTAGAAGGAGCCATCAAACTATGATGAAAGATTAAGATAATAAATGAAAAATAAGTAACAGGTTTGAAAATTTGAAGGTTACTGGTCCACCTAGAACAGTTTGGCTAAGTGGCTCTGTGAAAGCCAAATCTCGGACTGGGTTGAATGGTGGCTGAGGGAATGGCTGACATCAGTTTATATTTTATTCATAAATATAATGTATATATATTATTTATAAATATTCACATTCATGATAAATAGCTCATTAGTTTCAAATATTCGTATTTCACAATATGTGATAAATGTTCAATGGAAAAAAAATGAGTAACCAAAACATTGAATCTCAGTGCCTGAAGAGATAAACACAATGCGACAATGAACATGGCAAAGGGACAGAACAGGAAAAAGGTGGAGATGGCAGGAGTACTGGGCAGAATGTTTCCTGTAGACCTTGAACACATGAATACCAAAACCTGTCACCTTTTTCTTCTGCAACCAACAGCAATAGAGATCCATAGTCACCAGTGTCACTCTCTGTTTCCTTCTCAAACTTAAGGAACATGTTCCAGTCTTGAGCTACCCTGCAGTCAGAAGAGCTGCGAGTCTCCTTCTTTACGCTCATGGGTTGATTATGTGAAACCTAGATTTTCCACAAGGACCTTATCACATCTGATACTGGTTATCTATGGAGATGTTTTCCTTGTCTTACAGTTTGCCATTTAGGAATCTAAAAATAATTTTATTGCTCGACCGCTTAATTACAAATGTGTGCCTCCAGCATAAGATACAGAATTAAACAGAAAAGTTAATTTGAGATGTTGTTACGATGGATGGGCTGCATTTGAGGAGAGACCATTGTTTCCCAGAACCTGCTCATCAAGGGATTCTTATCACCTCCTCCTCATTGCTTGTGGGACTTTTTGTGTGCTGTATATACTTTTATCCAATAAAAAAAATGTGCAATCAATGTTTTCTTTCTTCTCTGATTTAAAAAATTGCTTTGCATTAAGTAGCTAAGAATGTAGTGTGAAACTATTTAATTTTAGCCCTGAGGTATTCACTTTCACACACACACACACAAACACACACACACAGAGTATACACAAAGTAATAAGATCATACAAAAAAGTAAGTGAGGGAAATTGACTGTAATTTTTGAAAGGCAAGAGAACACAATTTATTGCTGGTTCTGACACACCTGTTGGAAGCTGATTCCCCTCACTAAATTATTGGCCCATATCTCTGTTTAGTAAACATCACTTATCTTTTGATCTACAGCCTCATAGATGTGTTATGGGACTTATAGACTAATAAAAACAAATCCTAGTTCAAGACAAGACCTGACTATTCAAATGGGCCAGCAACTAACACAGTCTTATCAAATGAGGCACTGGTTGAGTAAAATGAGAAACTTGCCCAAGGAATATCATCAGGGGCATTGAAGCCTCAGTGATGAAGACAAATAATATTTTAAAGCAATGCCTAAAATTTAAACTATTATTTTAAAAATTAAAATTTAGGGATCAGGGGTATAACTCAGTAGCAGTACACAAGTTTTACAAGTATAGGGGTTCACTTTCAAATTGAGTACACACAAAACAACCTAAACTACGTTACAAATATAAGGTAAGATAAAATACATTTTTGTATGACAGACAAAATATAAAATTTATAAATAAACAGAATTAGTAGCAGAAGTGCAGTCAGCCAAAGTGAAGCCTAGAGAAGGAGAAAAACTTCATAATGATGTTTTCTTCAGTTTTGGGTATTATTTTGGTTTTCTCACATATTGCAGTGAAGTATGATTTATCTTGTTTATGAGATTTCATGTTCCTTTAAATTGTGTGACCAGATGGGTGTCTCACTTGCATTGGCCTAAGATCTCCGCATTGTTAATTTACCAAGAAATAGCTGTCATCAGGGATCACTGCACTCCGAGTTCACTCATGCTGCCAATACCCAAGCAGTCTCCCTTCGGAATCTCATCGCCTCGCACACAAACACCACCAGGTCTTTCTCTGTGGCAGGTTTATCCTCAGCAGTTCAGAGAAGCAAAACAGCCATTTAAATCAGGGAACACAGCCCACAACAAGATAAATTCCACATTTCTCTCCAAAGTGGGGAATAGTTGCTAATGAGACAGCTGGGGAAAAGTCAAGTTTTTCAACTGTTGGAATTCTGTGTATCTTTCTGGGTATATACTTAAGACAGAGCATGGTTTTCCTTCATTTAACTCCTAGAGCATATAAGAAATTTACCATTAAGGTCAAAGAGAAATACTTTATAAGGAGACTGTATTCAAGTTCAAAATACAAGCCCAGTGGGTAAGGTCATGGGAGTACTTCTGTGAAGCACTCCTCAGTGGGACTCCTGGTGCCATGAAGGAAAGGCTATGGTGTCTGGTTTGTTTCTCTTCTGTCTTTGCTGAACTGGGTAGATGTGATCTTTCTTTTTTTAAGATTATTTTATTCATGTATTTTATTTATATGAGTGTTCTGTCTTCATACACACAAGGAAAAGGAATCTGATCCCTTTACAGAAGGTTGTGAGTCACCATGTGGTTGCTAGGAATTGAACTCACGGCCTTGGATAGATGTTATTTCAACCCTTACACCTGCAGGGACTCCTCTGAGTGTTGTTCAGTGGCCAGAGCTATCAACCCCAAAGTACGACCCAGGAAAGGGCATGACAGGACAAATGGGTAATGCTGAAGTGAAAACACTTTTGTCAGTCCTCATTGGAGGGGAGTCAAGGAAAAGAACCCTTAGAACAGGAGCACGCTCTTCTTCGTCCTTTACTCCTCAGCTCTGCCAAGAGGTAGTAGGTCCTGAAACAGGGCACTGACTTCTTTACCTCCTCCAACCCTTTCTAAAGGACATGGACAACATTCATGGATTTTAAAAGCTGCATTATCTTATTAATAAGGTCTATGGATGTCATACTGTTTTCTATCATGCCACTGTTTAAAAATTACATCAGTACATTTTGCATTAGTGTTACCAACTATGGCAGAAACAACTTAAAGGAAAGGATACCCTGGCTTACAGTTTCGGAAGTTTCAGGACACAGTAGCTTGCTGCTTTGCACTCGGCCAGAACATCATAGTGGTGGGAACATGTAGGAGGGGACATATACTTATGAAATGTAGACAGGAAACAGGGCATGGGACCAGAAGTGGGCAGGAAAACAAGATACTCCAAGGGCCTTCCCCCAGTGACCTTCTTCCTGTGTCTAGGCCCCACCTACTCTAGTTTATAGATTCTTTCAAACTAATGCCATTGGTTGAAACTTAGCACTCAACATCCATAGGTTTGTTGAGGACATTTCTTTCTCAAGCTATAACAAAAATCATTACCATACTGCTCATTTGAAAAGCATGGCAACTTTATATCATTTGGAAAAAAAATTCATCAAGATGCATGGTTATAGAAAACACTTAAAAGTAATCATGTAAATATGTAGAGACTAGGAAAAAGATCATTTCTTCCTATTTTTCCAATGTAGAATTTCTACAGTCTTTTGCCACTGTTATGTTATACTTTCAGAGTAAATTTATGTTCTATTTAATTCCTTTATTTCAATGTCTTTCTCCTGTCTTGCTCAGCTTTTATGATTCTTATAATTATTAACACATTAAGTATGCACCTTAATGGGATTAACTGACATTGTCACAGAGTGACAATGGACCAGGACCATCAATGTCCTAACCTAAACCCTCCCTTCCTTCCAGCCTTCCCTCTTTTTTCTTCCTATCTCTCTGTTCTTTCCACATCAATACTTAGTAGAAATTTAGCAATGTGGTAGATCACGAGTAAAGCTTCTGCGTGGGATTTGAACTCTGTGTGAAAAAGTTTAATTATTGAACAAGTGGACTTTCTTTACCTCTTACATAATGTGCATTTTTAACTGTTTTTAAAAGAATGCATTGTTTTATGACCAGATAGACATATGCTAAATCTTCCAATAATTGGAACCTGTATATTTTAAGTCTAACAGTGACTTCTATGATCTGAGTGGAGATATCTAAATTATTTATAAGAACAATATAATTCACAACCCATGAATAACAATTATCTTATTCTTTGGTTAAAATAATTGCTTATCATTATAATGTATTTTCAATCTTACAACTGTTCTCCCAGAAGGTCGGATGATGCATCAAACATTCATGCTATTAGGTCTGGAGTACTGTATTTTGACATTTAACCAATTTATTTAGAATTCTGACTTTTCTTTTTTTTTTTTTAAATCTTTTCCTGTGTCAAATTTAAAAAGCAATGTAACCCTGGGAGAGACTAAGCTGAAATCAAATAAATATCTGCATGCCTAAAGTGGGCTCTGTGTTCCCCATGTTATTCTATATTTTTGATCCATTAGCTAATATCCACCTTTATGGATGATGGAAAATAAAATAGTGAGATCTGAAAATCCAAACCTAAGTGCAGGGAAGCATTATATAGCTACAGACACTTTACGAATGGCCTAAATCTATTGTCTATCCTGGTTTATGGCTTTTTACAATTGAAATAAAAATCAAGTCACAAATGAAATGGAAAACTTCACCAATTCCTCTTCACCAATGGTAGCAGAAGCCCCCATCGGTTATTAATTCTAAGAGATGTGTGAGCAAACATGATAATAAGCAAGTGAAGTGTCTCATAAAATACACCGTGATCATTCACTGTGACAACTGGGGTATAATTATGCTGGGAAATGCACTGCGCTTTAGTCAATGAAAGTCATAAGACACAAGCACCAGGAGACCCTTTTCAACTCTGTGATTTAAAACTACTTTTGAGGAGAAGGTGAACAATCTAAAAGTATGGGAGGGGTGCTCACTTTTGTAGATTAGTGAAATGGGGGTTGGTCAGACTCTCTTGTAGCCTAGTAAGTCAAACCGTTCTGCGCTTTCCTTATTAGTAGTACATATAGCACTAAGGGGCATTCCCTCAACTCCGAGGTAGTCATAACCCCTAAATTTGAGTGGTTTGTCTAGGCTATTCATCTCCCTTTTTTTCTTTCAGGTAAGGAAACGAAAGGGCAGGGGTGACCCACTGTGTAAAGGGTTCCTCTACAACTGCAACCAGGAGAAAAGTCGAAGAAAGCTAAGGAAACAAAAGGACTGGAGACAATAAGGCTGCAAAACACTGAGTGGGTGTAATGATTAAGGCATTGATGGAAATCACTAGGGAAAGTGCAAAAATGTGTAATTTCAGATTAGAAAACCCTTAGTTTCCCAGAGAGAGCTGCTATTTTGAAAAGAGGAGTTAATTGAATTTTATGGCATTTTTAAAGAAAATTAAAATGCATATATTTTACTACCCTAATAGTTTTATTGCTACTGTGAGACTTATGAGCAGCGATACATCAAGAAGCATATGCACCAATTCATGAAAGAGTACCAGAGTGGATTAACATGGTTTCCTTTCGTGCCTGGGCATTCGACAATCAAGATCATAATTACAGGAATGGAGCCACCTGCAGACTCTGTGAATGGAACCACGAGGTTCCAAATAAAATAAGAGCAATTCTAGCATTAAAAAGAAAATGAGTGTTAAGCCAAAGGGGCCTCCAGGGACAGTTTATGGAAGATGGGTATTTATTTATTCTAAGCTCCAAATAACTGACTCTTACCTTTATTACTGGCCTAGAAAGAACAAGGAAGGCCTGCCAAGACCTTTTCTGTTAAAGTAGATTATCTAATGAAATGCCCACATTCTGTGTTGCAGGTGAGAGGGCTGCTGAGTCTATGTTTCTATGGTTAGATTCAGCGACTCAGATTTTAGAAGTAGTCCAATGCATAGGAGCAGGGATGAGGGAGTCACTTGCCTGTAACTTCTGCCTTGGTGTACCCTTAACTTTCTAAAGCACTGGAGGCTATTAATAATCAGCATTATGAAAAGTAAGCATTATGTCAGGAAGGCAAATCTGTAAGAAAAGTTCTGAATTAAGAATTCCAAAGTAGGCCTGATGGTGGTGGTGCACACCTTTAATCCCAGCACTAGGGGGGCAGAGGAAGACAGATCTCTGTGAGTTGGAGATCAGCCTAGACTACAAGAGCTAGTTCCAGGACAGGCACCAAAGCTACACAGAGAAACCTTGTCTCAAAAACACAAAAACAAAACAAAGTGAAAAACAAAACCAAACAAACAAACAAAAGGATTCCGAAGTACCAAAGGAGCTGATCGCTAACAATGTAGCAAGTTTCTATTAGTTCCACTAGGAGAGGTCTTATCTGGGTTCCTTAAGATCACTTAGTCTTTGTTTCAAGTTTGCATGCTTCTGTTAGAGCAGTGTTTCCTATAGTTTCATATGCGCATGAACTCTCTGGGATCCTGTTAAATGACTCCCCAGAGTCAGGAGGTCTACAGGCCACGGGAAGGGGAGGAATGTCTGTGCCTTTGCATCTCTGAAGAGGTTGCAGGTGCTGTTGCTGTAGTTGGTCCTCCAAACACAGTTTGAAATGCAAGCCGTTACGGCACTTCTTTAATTGTCTCATAATTACCTAACATAGATCAGCCAAATTTCCTAGTCCATGGTTTTAAAGGCAAAGGTGAGGTCAGCATTCCCGTCGATGCAAACAACAAATAGCTGCAACTCTGAGGGCAAACTAGATTCTTGATGTGCATTAGTCTGAATCTGTATGATTACCCCAAGAGACCTGTAATCATGGTCCCATTTCACTGACATAGAAGCTGAGGTTCAGACGGGCTAATGTATCTGGTCACATTATCAGTGGCCATGCGGTCATGTAATAGTCAAAATGCAAGTCAGGACTTGCTTCCAAGGTCTGCACTCTTTCTATTGTCCCCAAAGGCTCTTAGTGTTGTGTTTTCTTCTGCATACACAGAGCCTATCAAAACCCTTCATGCTATGGGTGGTGCTCAAATGATGTGCTTGGATCTGTAAACACTTCATAGAGTTACCTTTGCTCAGTCCCTTGTGGGGAGTGTTTGCTCTGCTTTTCTCTATCTGATTACAGCCACATTATTCTGACGGCTCCCACCTCCCTCTTCCACAATTGTGTCTTTCCTCTTCTGATGATATACACAGTGATTATTTCTACCACACAAAAGCAATTGTTAGTAGTAATGTTATGAATAATATATCTAGTTCATCCCAGGAATGCTTAGTGAGTCCAATTTTAAGCCCCAGCCAAGGCTCTGAGCATTTATAAGAAGACATGAGGCAAGACTTAAGAAACTCCACTCTGCCTCCGGCTGCAGAGCAATTTTCTAAGTAAAATGAAAGTTCATTTGGGACACAATCACTTTTTTTTGCATTTCTTACTTTGTTTTAGATATAGTGACTGCACAATTAATAATTTTAGATTTGGATAATTTAGCATGCCAGAATGTTCCCAGGTATAGTCAAGTCTAGGTAAGGGCTTGTCTACATTCTCATGAGTAAGTCATGGAAGACAGAATGTTGCTTCCATGCTGCTCCATGTTTCCTTCCAACAGTGTCTTAGGACACAGGTAGAGCTGTCCAAGTCACACAGGAAGTGATATCAGCTGGAAAGCCAGAACTTACTGTATTAAACCATAGTCCTTCTTAGCAGAAGAACTTGCATTCAGGAGCATGGAATGCTCAGGCCGGGCAGGACACTAGATAAACCAGTCTCACTGGCAAAGACGATCTTTCCCACACTAAACACCCAAAACTCATACTAAAAAACTGCCTTCAAACCTGATGTCTAGGAAAAAATTTACATGCTAATGATTTTATTATTATTTTCTTTAACATATCATTCTATTCTTGTCCTTTCTTAAGTAGAAAGTGACTGCATGACCCCCAAACACGGAGGATGCTGCAGATTCCCCTCTCCTGGGCAGCAATCAAACCTTCTGCTCGTTTATTAATCCTGGTGAGCAACTAGGTGAGGCAGCCAGCTTTGTGAGGTTTCAATAAGTGTCTATTTACAAAGACAGGCCCAGGATGCAGGGCTGTGCGTGAGTTATGTAGAACAATAGCATCAGGCTTGCTCTGACTCAGTCCCTCATCTTCTGCAATGAAGAAATCTATAACAAAAAGTCTTGCAAATGTACGTACAACAGACCATTTCACGATGTAATGTGTTGATCTCTAACTGATGAACAAGAGAACAGGGGCACCATTCTTTACCTTAGATATAAGTTTTCTCAGATGACCTCTGTGGTTGTTAATTAAAAAAACTAGAAAAAAGATCAGTGTAATGACCTAGCACATAGTAGGGATTCAGTTAGCAATACTATTCCTGGTCATAAAAATAATTACACATCTTTAGTTATATTATTTGTTTTAATCATCAGAAAGTTTGCTGATAATAATTATACTTTTAGTAAACAAGTACATTAGGAATACTGCTTACACTGACAGACATTTTCAATTTTAAACAAATCTGATACAAATTCTTATCTGAAAGAAGTTATAAATGAATAACTTTACAGCAGGAAAGAGACAAATACTGCAAGCCTGTCCTCTGTCCCCTGCGTCTAAAGATTCATTCAAACAAAGAGGACTGGGTAGAGATGTTTTTTTTTTTGCTTTGTTTTTATGATTTTTGGCTAAAATACAGTTTGCTGGGGGGAATATTTGATCACACTGTGAATCCCAAGTTTGCATTTGCTTTAACTAAATATTAACTTTGGGTAAGGAGGCTGCATTAGCAAATAGTAGACAGAAAATAACCGTAGAGCGTCAGAGGGTATCCAGAAGAGATAGACACGGGAAGTAGTAGGGAAGGCTTTAGAGTGGCATAGCTTTGTCTGATTTGGCCAAGCAGAAGTATGGTTCTTTGGTGGCCACCAGAAAAGAGCTAGGGTTAACTAGTTGCTCAACCTCTCTGAGCTCACAGGTTTTCATCCCATCCTTTGAATCTCCAGTCTTCTTTGTAATTAGAACAATAGAGATTTAGTTAAAGCTACCTTTAACAGCAGCAACAGGGCCAGTATCCCAGGGAGCAGAATTCTCTCCAGGCTATGACCTAAGAGGCCAGACCTTTTCTAGAGAAGCAGGCAGCAACTTAGGAGTTACAGTTGCTGCCTGAAATTAGTGTGGTGTGACTGAGCTATAAACTGAACCTAGAAAGGCCTCCAATGTGGTAAAAATAGACATGAAAGCCGTGGAAATAGAAAGCACCAAAGGAAAGCAATGATGTGTATCCCAGATTACCCTAGAGCTCTGCAGACCCTTTTAAAGACAAGTGTTCTGGTGAAAACTTCACCCCAGTCCCTGGCATTCAGATACCCAAAGAGTCTGGAATGTTCGGGTGGAAGTTCCACCCCAAACCCACTCTCCTGGAGGTGCCTCAGTCCAGATTCTGTCCCAGAGAAAGCCTGCCATTGACCACTCCATCCCTAGAGGGCATTAAAAAGCCCTGTCTCCTGGGTTCCCCTTGTGGTCTCCTTAACTTCCCCTGGGACCACTCAGGAAGGTTTTGCTCAGAATAAACCTGGATTTAATAATTCGGCTTTATTGGTTTATTACATCAGCAATGGTGGATTTCCATTTACCAGGAATTCAATTTACATACACATGCAAAAACACAAATGATCTACCATCATGAGACCACATCCCATTTTCTCCAGGGATACTATGTTATTTCCTTGAAAAAAAAATATTCCACCACTGCAAAGGCTTAATTCTCAAACAAGAAAGATCAAATAGACAGTGCAGAATTTCATTATGCTGAGATTATTCCTGCAGGTGTCATCTAATTAGTGTTGAAAAAGTAAAGTGAACAAAAGTGGCTGTCTTGAACTAACAGCAAGTCCTAGCATTTGTCAAATCTAACAGGAAACTATAAAAAGCAGGACTCCAGAGGCTGAAGAAAGTGAAACAGATGGTCATTTAATAAAATGTGCTTCCCATGAATATATGCTTAGACACACACACGCACACACACACACACACACACACACACACACACACAAACGCATATATTTACAAAAGCACAAATGCATGCACATACACTCACACACACACACACCTGTACTCAAAGCGCTTTCTTTCTAATTACATAAAAATCTAAACTTACTGGAGTAAAGAATAGAGGTTAAAAAAGGCATTTAAAATAATGAGATAAAAACATGATCAATTACCCTTGCTAGGTGTTATATGATATATACATGCATTCTCTAATAAACTGTAGGAATGAAATGGGTCTAGATGAAAACATACATACACACACACACACACACACACACACACACACACACACACACACAAATCCACACACACGATCACTTAACTGAGGGAGGCTTTGAGACACAAATCTTCTCCTATTAGCAAGCATACATAGTAAACACCATACGTTGTAAACACCATAAAACATCGTACCAAAAGTGGAGGAATGAGATGCAAAACTGAAAACTAAGGGCACCCACAGAGACCGTTTAGGCAGTAAGTGTCTGGCACCTAAGCAGAATAAATCGCCCAGTAAGAAATATTGTAGCTGAAGAGGCTGCATGTTCTGAGGCAGAGTGGAGTAGAAGAGGCCAATCCAGAGGAGGAAGCACCTTGGCAGAGATGAAAGCACAGTGATCACCCTAGCACGTGTGTATGTACCCTGTCTCAGAGCAGATAAGGAACAGGGCATGCCAAATGCAGAAGAGACCCTGTTGCATAAAGTTCTGAAATACTTCCATGTTGAAAGAAACGACGAGAGGTAGCTGGGACAATGAATAGCAACGAGTGCTCCTGACAACTTTACAAGAAGAAATAGAGAGGCAAATAAGGAGGGAGTTTTCATGGCAACCTTAAAACCAAAAGTGAGAGCTAGTACTGCAGAACATCTCTGCTTGGTTTTACACAGCGGAGTTCCCAAGGTTCAGTCACGGGGGTCATGGTCACTACAGTTTTGCCCGCAGGTAGTACAGACCCAGCACCCAGGGTGGCTTTACACATTGCATCCAATAGACCGGGGTGAATTCTCACGAGATTGCTTTCAGGAACCTCAGGTTTTCGCTTTAGTACTTTTTAACAGCACCACTGATGCTTTCAAGGTTTTGATTTACAGAATTATTGTCACTGTCAATAAAATGGATGTGCCTGACACCCCAAAATCAGTTTAATGACTCCTGTGGTGTCTCTTGCGGCTGAGAAGAGCTGGTGTTTCTCTACCGCTTTCCTGTTTTTAATTTAGTGAAACTGAGTGCTTCCCAGAGTAGGGCCTAGGAGAGCAGATCCACCACAGCCGGCCTCAGCAGGCAGCTCACAGATTCAGCAGCAGCACTTTGCTCCAGTCCTACTTCACTCCAAAGTCCACCAGGTGAGCAAGCCATGCAACGTCAACAGGCGACAAAAAGATCTTCCAGGAACTTCAGACATTGTGACCTGGAGAAGTTTCACAAATTAAATCGCCTGCTTTAACTAGCAGAGGGTACAGTACCAGCAGTGTTCTGAGCTGCTATGATGCAAAGCTTCCAGCAGGAAAACTTCCAAATATCAGAACACACAGCAAACTGCACAAGTGAGGAGCCCAAGCAAAATGTATTCTTCATTTTTTTCTGCTGCATATTCCTTCTGGTTTTCTCTTTAAAGGGTCATATGTTAGATATTTATAAGACGCCTTCACACCTACTCAAACACAGTTTTCCCCGTCTCCTTCCTTCAAATGCAGCCTCTTTGTTCACGATCCATGTTTTTTTTTAATCTTTCTATATTGGTTGGTCCTTTTATAAAATTTGTTCCATTTAAAACCATTTCAAGTAAGAAAATGTCTTTGTACCTTCCTGTGTTACCAAATTCTAGGAAGATTAAGTCTCATACTTCATAGGTAATTTTCTGAAAGATGTGAATTTAGATCACTAGAGTCATTAAATCACACATCCCATAAAGACTAGCGCTAGCACTCGTTTATGTATGAATTATATATTGCTGCCAAATGCTACCACTGAGGTAAAAATGCACTACAGCACCGAGCCAGAGAGAAGACTGTGATTCCTCCCTATTAAAGAAGTCTACACATATTAATTGCCACAGTAAATCTCATTAAAGACACCAAATGCTTTGTTCTGGGAAGGAAAAGGGATTGCTACCAGGCATAATTTTTTCACAGTTGAAATTTCCCCCTTAAGATTTGAATTATTCCTTAATGCAAGTAAACATTATTTTTATTGTCACCTTTCACTGGACTGGGTACATTCCCAGAGAGTCATTGTCCTCTTCCCTACAATCAGGAAGGGCCTTGGTTTTTACAATTGATCTTGTTGTAAATTTCCATGCTTCGGGCTTCATGCATTCCTTTATGCTCTTTTTATATGTATTCCAAAGACCTTCAAAGATTATACTGTACACTTTGAGCTCTGACATTATTTAACCATTTTCTGCCTCGACGGGGTAAAGAAAAAGCTGAGATGCAATTAAAATAGTTAATGACTTAGGACACATTTATTGATTGGCATGATACTGAATGTTGGCTGTCCACTTCCTATCCCAGACAATGAAAAATCTGACTTAAACAAAAGACATTTTGGAAATATTTTGCCTGATTTCTTGATCAAATGTTCAATTATGATTTCTGAAGACAGACCACAGA
The DNA here is from genome assembly GCF_982192425.1 of Myodes glareolus. Taxonomy (NCBI): domain Eukaryota; kingdom Metazoa; phylum Chordata; class Mammalia; order Rodentia; family Cricetidae; genus Myodes; species Myodes glareolus. The sequence continues at coordinate 79,547,836 of NC_142031.1, read as the reverse complement.
AAAATCACAGAAGATCCCCAGATCTCCTTCGTAATCAATGCCTTTTAATGACAGATCTGGAAGTGAATGATAGCCTTCTGCCTTTGACAGCTCACTCTGAGTTTTTGACTGTGTTTAGAAGTGGTACGAGCACATTTCATGCAGCCTAAAACTGAAAATTAAAATCTAAGAACAGCAAGAGAGAAGAGCCTTGGAATATTCACAGTGTTAATTGCCCTTGTGAAACTGACTGACATTGCATGGTGTCTCCCTGGAAGAACCAATGATGCACAGCAGAAGGTAGGCTGAAGATAGACTGATGGCTCGTTCAGCATGGGTGCCTCCCTGGAAGAACCAATGATACACAGCCGAGGGTAGGCTGAAGATAGACTGATAGCTCGTTCATACTGAAATGTTGTCTAAACTGTCATCCACTCCTAGACAGTCTTACTTTAGAATTAATAAAAAGGAGATGTTTTGATTATTCAATGCATAAGGTTTATAAAGCATAAGGAGCAGACTTTGTAGTCCATATTAAATAGGTTACAACATCAAAAGATAGTGATAGGAGCTTCCAAATACTGTTTATAAATGTTTATTTACATTTAAAGGGGGATATGATATAGAGATAAAAGCTTGACATTGGTATGGATCTTAGTCTATTGATACAAATTTAAGGTCAGCTTTGTTAAATGTATATTTCTGCTCTTGATTAAAGTATTGTGTTCGTGCAGCTCACTTAAAATGTAATGTATAATTAAGAAATATAGGTTAATATATATTATCTATAATAGTCAAGCTTCTAGTCATCTTAGGTTTTCTAGATGAACAGAGATATGTTTCAGATGAATAGTTATTTTTCAAATCTTTAAAAGACCTATGAAATATGGCATTTAAAATGCTTTAAGAACTTAAGACTTTTCATGAAAATGAGACACATCTGCTCCTGGCAGTACATATCTACTTCAAGAGGATGATGGGCATCAAAGAGGCTCCTTATGGAGTTTGTTAGTCATTTGTGCAAGAAACTTCTCATGCCTGGACGGCTTGATGCTATGTTGTATAAACTGGAGATGCAGGACCCACAGAAAATGACTGCTAAAGTTGCCTGAAGAAGGTGAGACAGTCTTTCAGGGTTCCTGCTTCATGAAAGAGCCTGAAAAACATTCTGCAGGACACACAAAAAAGTGACTGACAAACTGCCAGTATAGGTGAAACTGTCTTTGAAATTTTCTGCTTCACGGAAAAGTCTGTTGGATACTATGGGCATGTAGGCTGAAGATGAATGCCTCAATGTTACAAAAGAACTTTGGCTGACTGTCCAGGCAGGGTGATGTCTCTGTCAATTCTAGAGTATTGGAAGTTGCTTACAGTGCACTTCCTGTTAACTTAGGTAATATTATATTCTTCTGGAGTCTTTGATGGAATTGAAGAATAGATAGTTATAGTTTTCCTTAGTTATGATAAAAGATAAAGTAGGTATAAATATTGTAAATATTATTCTTGCTTGATAAATGTTTTGTTGTATGTAAAACTGCTATTTTAAAGTTAAAATCTTCCTTTTTATTTAGACAGAAAAGAAGATGTGATGTGGGATTCCCCTCTGTATGCTGTGAATACCATTGGTTAATAAAGTGTCTTCTTTAGGCCTATTACAGCACAGAGTTGAGTAAGGCTGTAATTCCAAACAGATAGAGGAGGAGAGAGTGGGGGTAGTCAGTGAGACACCATCTAGCAACTGGTAGAGACAGACACAGAAACCTTGCTGGTAGGCCACAATCTTGTGGTGATGCACAAATTAATAGAGATGGGTTGATTTAAGATGTAAGAATTAGCTTGAAATACGCATAAGCTAATAGGCTGAGCAGTGATTTAATTAATACAGTTTCTGTGTAAATATTTGGGTTCGAGTAGCCAGGAAATGAGCAAGCAGTCTCTGCCAGCAGAACTACATATATTTTTGTAGTTCTTATGCAACAACAATGCGTATCTATGACAACATAGGATGTAAATCACCTCTGCTTCAACCAGTATATCAAACACAAGGAGCATTCCTTTAAATGAAGACTTCCTAAAACCTAAGCTAATTATGCTTAACTGCATATTCCTTTAAAATATTAATTCTTTGATTCCATAAAGCAGGAGAAGTATTTAAACAAAGCATTCTTGTCACATAATTCTCAATGAACAGATGGATATTAAGCTACTTATTAGTAACACTCAGTAGTATACAGTATTTTGAAAAGACATCATTGTTGATCATTTGCTCAGAGGGACATTCAGTGTGTAATTGTAAGGAAAATAAATTCAATTTTAAAAGTAAAGATAAACAAAAAATCTAAAATTTTAAAACATAGCAAGAACATTCTTGGAATATTGTATTCTAACTTGAATTATGTATCTGGGTATAGCAAGAGCCGGGAGCAAAGTGCCTCCTCACCTAGAAAGAGAATGTACAAATGGTATCTTTAAAACTGGAGTCATTGTTATTTTTTAAGGACAATTAACAAGGTGATTGGCAAACTACCTCACAGCTACCTTGGCTGGCTGGACTCTGGTGGGATTTGATAACATTGCTACAGAAATACAGACACAGAAGGCTACCCTGTACTTACAAAAAGTTTACTATGAACCATTATAATGAAAAAGTCAACAGTGTCAATCAAGTTAGGAAATTGAGAGAATAATGATAGGAAAGCACATAGGCAAAGAAAACATCTCTAGCAGGGCGTCTATGCCCACCCTGATATGTTTGTACATTTGTAAAAGTCTACTAAAGTTAAAGAGCACACAGCAGCAGTATAGGTGCTAAAACTCAGTACTCAGGTAGAAGTATTTTAACCTATCACTTTGGGATTTTTCTACTTGCTTATTTTTTTTCTTGTACAGATGCAACATTTTTTGACTTGGTGTGAATAGTATTGCAATCCTTTATAGTTTAATAGTTTAACTTGAGACAAGACTGACCCTAATTTCCCATAGTTATCTAAGGTATCCAAGGGTTGTCCATATATATAGCTTTTGACTTGCCTTCAATAGCTTAAGGGCAACACTTAGAAATTCATGATGACTAAGGGTTAATGAGACTCCCCACATTCACAATGAGAGTTTGACTGTAGACATAGCTAATTGAGAAATAGTATTCAGCCCTAAATAACAGCAAATCATCTTGCAGCGTAATAACATTAGCATCCTAAATAGGATAGACATACTGCTTAGACCTAAGTTATTTTTATGCATGTGAGGATTTCTTTCCACTAGACAATGAATATTGGATTCTCTTTTCAAACAACCAAAAGAAATAAGAAACAAAGCTTATGATACTTCTAAATGTCACAGTAAAAAGACTCTGTCAAATGTGTTTCAACCTTGCTTTAGTGGATATTTGTAATTCAAACACAAAGGACACACTGAATTTCTCTCCAAAAGATTTTTTCCCTTGGGAAAATTTGGGATCTTGAAAATAGTCTTTTAATATCTGAGCCCACACCCTCCTACAGCTACAGCACCCAACAGCAGTGTGATGTATTACTCCCTTATGGGAAACGACATGCTTGAAGCTGAACTGTAATTTGGCACAGTACACTTCCACACTAATGTAATGTGACAATGTTATTATGTTTGGTATTTTCTGTGTGATCATAGCCATATTCATCTCCTCCAATCTGCCATCAAATTAGATAATATGGTTCTAATCTGTACCACAGGGTGAAAAGCAGGAAAGGATAGCACACTGGTTTCATGATGGTGGGTATGCATGACCATGTAAGTGGGCAGTAGATAGATGTTTCAAAATGAATGAAAGCTCCTAATACAGACTTAAAACATACTGAACACCTGGTAAATAGTTACAGAGAAAGGCAACATCTATCTGCTACTTAAAATAATGGGAGCTGCTGCAAAACATGATTTCCTTTTCACTTCAAACAAGGAAATGGCAATGCTCAGTCTAGGACAGCAAATTTGTTTCCATGGCATGGAACAGTTTAAACACAGATGGTACGTGAAACTACATTTCTGCAGGAAGATCAAGTCAGAGGGATGCATTTCAGGTGGGATAAGAGCACTCAGCAGGTGGAGAAATGAACCTGTGAAATGGGAAGAAGTTGGAAAGCGCAATGTGGAGGATTCCATGAGTAAGTCAGTTGGCAGTCACAGCATATGCAGCGTGTTCTGCGATATCTAAGTGTAGAAATGAAGGCCACTGTCAGACAAGGGGTCTTATTAACTCCACACTGATAAATCTAGCATAGTAGACACACTAGAAATCTTTTCACAGCTTCTTATATTCACTTGCCATTGCCTTAGTGAGGCTCTGTCATTACCAGTTATCTACAACATGCTGTACAAACCTCAGATATATGATCCAAGATACAGCACATTTTAAAACACAAAATAATATTGTTCCTAGGAAAATAATATATACCCTTTTAGAGTGATAAGCCAAACATAAACTCTACGGTAGATAGTAATGGCTAATACAATAGTGAAGAATCCTATAGGAATTCAGAGAAGTAAAGAAACTGCCTCTGATTGGAAGAATCAGTCAGGAGATGTTGGTGGCATTTAGATCAGGAAGGATAAAAGTAGGAGAGAAACAAAATGGATTTGGAATAAGGAGGGCTGGGAAGTTAACAGCAGTGAAAATATTACTATAATAAGCCAGAAAAAAAATGATGGTTCAAGGACCCGGAATTCGATCCTGTATAGAAGACTGTGATGCATGGCATCACATCCAGCCACAGCCTACAATGGTTTGTTAATGAGTCCATCTCTAAAATGGCAATTCTCCAGGGATAAAGGGGTTTGCTTAAACACACACACACACACACACACACACACACACACACACACACACACACACAATTTTTAAAAATAACCTCCAGCATCACTTTACAAAGATGCCTGTGTTTGTGAAAGATTCCTTTCAATTCAATTAATTAGTATGATCTTTCCAAGGTTTTACTTTCAAGTTAAAAAGTATTCCCATCATCACACTGGTAATTATATCTCCAGGATAATATAAATGAAAATGTCTAATTACTCAAACCCACTCTATGAACCGTATCAGACAGATGACACTTAGAAGTTCTGCTGGGGGGGGAGGGGCTCTTGCATGCATTGTGTTCTTTTTCTATATTGAAACGTTTATGCGTTTTTCCATTTTCTTGATTTTTTTTAATCTGTTATGATTTGGGAGTTGCCGCCGAAGAGTTTGTGGATCAGTAACTAAGATAAGGTGAAATAACAGGAAGAAATGTTCTCAGTGGCTCTAGGCTTCTTGTTTACTACTTGTTTTTAGCTTTAAAATCAACCTCAACAAATGAGGGGTGCTTGCTAAAAATCTAAGAAATCACATTACTACTACTTGCGTTTCGAAAACAAAACAATAATGAGATCAGGAGACAGGATGTATGTAAAAGATGAGAATATGTGTCGAGAGGCTTCAGTTCTCACCGTTAACAGGCAGGTTTTCAAAGTAAAAATTACTATTGTTTTATATAAATGATAACTGCCTAAAATAAAATGTGCCTTTAAATAGTAATCTTTACTACAAATCTGCATCACAGGAAAACACCAATGTTCAAACCATGGGAACACGTCGCATTTCCATTAAACCTAGTATGAGGTAATGGTTTAATTAAAATGCATGTATTCTGAGAGCTCTCTAACAAAATTTAGTGCTGATTTGTGCAAGAGGCATATCAGGAGACATATTTATTGAGTGACATTTACCCATTCACAGGGAAATAACAACTAGACTTATCATTGCCAACCCTACAACTGTCCCCCTAGAGCACCATTTAAATAGTTTCTGCCAAAGCTCCCTGGAAGACAGCCTGATACGGAAGGTCAGCTTCTGACGTTCCTTAGGAAAAGTCTAATGAACACGTACAGAACGTAGCACTCTTCATTTTAACTGGTGTACGGGACACACAGTCTGACACAACCAAATGACAACTGTTTTGGGAAACATGAGAAATAGCTTAGCAGCGTTTGGCAGAGAATGTTCTTGAGCAAAATGAAAAATATTTTCATACCAAAAAGCCCTCCAAACTACCACATGTAGTCATACATCTGTCAAGATTGAATTCAGCATGAACAATTTGCAATAATAAAATCATAACAAATTCTCAGTCTTCTGGTAGTCCTTGAAAAGAGGTTTATGTCATTTTTGAATGGGAGCAAGTGCAGGCAGTCATTGGTCTACAGATAAGCAAGCACATGTTAACCAAGTATTTGTGAGAGTTCTTTAAAAGGCTGCATCTTCTTTTTGTATATGTAAGCATGCACCTACTCTCTGTATGAGGTTATGCATATAATTTACAAGGCACTTAAGAGTAATTTGACATACAGATGTGGTGTATGGAAATGGATGATGGTTTGAATTATTTTTACTGCTACAAGCTACAATACACTAGGGGAAAGGATCCCCCAAAAAGCAGATATCAGATGTTTCTGCATTCATGGGTAGTTGCTTTAAAAATAATTTTTCTTCTATTATTTGAATTTTCAGCATATTTTGGTCATGTCTACACCCACTACATCTGATCAGCTGCCTCCAGGATCTCTAACTCATCTTTCTCTCAGCCTCATGCTCTTTTATGATTAACCTTATTAGTCCAGTTCAAATGAATACACACACAAGTGTAGGATTTTTTTTTAAAGTAAGTTGTCTTTTTACATTAATTTTTCTCACACCATTGTCCTGCCTTACCCTTCTTCTTATCCTGTTGAAACCTTTTCCAACTTCTTTTCAACAAGTGTCCTTCCTACTTTATATGTGAACAGGGCTGTCTGCACAGGCTTGGGAGGATGTTATTTTCTGGAGCATAGGTGACTTGCCCCAGGCTATACATTGAAGATATGTGATGACCTCTTCCCTTGGCTACCAATAATTTCCAGTAGTCTTTCTTATTTTTGGTTTATGCTTCCTAAAATTGATATTTTGGGCAGAAACCAAAGACAGCCAGTGAACTGTACTATATTTGAAGATAGCAAGCATTCAACGCCATGACTTACTTTAGTTTAATTCTACTTTTGGTATTATGATTCACATATCTGCTGACAAAAATTAAACAACAAGAAGATCAAAACTCTCAGTTCTCCTTAAATCAAAAGTCAAATTTAGTTTCTGTACAGCCTAAACCTTCTACTGCCACATCCCTTCTCCATTCTACTAGAGCTTTGACATCCATGCTATAGCATTTACAACACAAGGCATGTGGTCTAGTGCCAAACGTGAAGCTGCACTGTGAATACCCTGTATAGACAGTGGAAGATTTTTTTTTATCATTTTCATGAAGTCCTATGAAGCAAGTTCTATCTGAAAGTTCAGGAACAGAACTTCTGTTGGCCAGCTAACTCTGCCTCAAAATTGTCACCGCTCTGATACTGGCAGAGGACTGTGATACAACATGAGGGCCCTATAACCTATCATGCTCACATTGTGAGATTAAAGTGGAGAATTCAAGTGTATAAGAGACAGAAAAGAGGGGCTGGGAGATGGCTCAGAGGTGAAGAACACTGCCTGCTATCCCAAAGGTCCTGAGTTCAATTCCCAGCAACCACATGGTGGTTCACAACATCTATAGTGGGATCTGAAGCCCTCTTCTGGCCTGCAGATGTACATGCAGAGACCTCATACATAAAATAGAAATAAAAAACCTTTAAAAAAAAAAGACAAGAAAGATGTCTTGGAAAACATGATTAAACATAGTGATTTTAAAATGAACGGGGAAGAACGGCCTCACTGAAGAAGAGGTAGAAAGATAGAGAACTGAAACTTCTAACCACACACAGAAACCAAGGACCTCAAGATATGACTTGGCAAATTCAAAAACTACATAGTACAAAGTGAAACAAGGTTTTGAAAATTTGAAAAGAAGTCCACATATTGGAAATTAGCAATGTTCTTTCCCATAAGATGGCTATAATTAACCAAGAAAGACAACTTCAACATTTGAAAATCAACCACCACCATTAAAGCATTTAACTATTCACAACCCTGAAAAAAAATGTTATTTTAAAATGGGCATTTATTTATTTATTTGTAGAAAAAAAAACCCTGAGTGCCACATCTCTGATGATCTTATTACAGATGCTATGAGAACTTATAATTTTAGCCATTGTGCAGCAGCAGGAGCTGAAGACAGTGACGTGTCTGTCCTCAGTCGGACAGGTACTTACGGTCATTGCAGAGTGGCCCACTGAAGGACGTCATGCTGCAGTCACAGCTGAAGCCGTCCCATTGCTGCAAGCAAACTCCTTGATTTGAACATGAGTCCTCTTGGCAGGTAGTGCTGGGCCCTGAAAAACATGCCAAAAGAAACTTGGATTCTTTTAAAAAACAATCCAGAATGTTTTTTACTTGAGCTAGATCACATAAAGTAGTTGCCAACACCTTAAATTACACATCCAAGCTAGGTTTGAAAGTCCACACACCTGAGCTAGAAACTGAACCATTTAACCTGAAGGCCTTCTTAAGCTTCAAGTATAAGACGGATACATCATAATTATATCTAAGCCAACAAATAGTAAAAGGAAGTATGGAGCTTCTGAGATGGTCATGGTGATAGCAGGTAATCTTATTCCATCACTAATCATTGTCTGTCACCAGTAGAATATTAGAAAATGAATGGATCTCCTTAACTTTGTAGCAATGAATAGAGATGCCATGACAAATGGACACTGTACGATCATGAAATTGAGATAAAGATTGGCAAAAAATAATCAAGCCGACTTATGGAAAAGTGCCCTATGAGATCCAGCCGCTTCCACGCATACACTCTGTCTAAGGTTGGGATTATTCAGTGCTCTGAGTAGGTATGTTGGCAAGTATCAGTTCACATGCGCTGATAGTAGCATGCAGGTAACATAAAATGAAAACAATGTAATGGCATGCCCCTGCTGAACACACAGAAAAGGAAGGCTACTCTTTCTATAGAATTACCACTACAACACTGAATCACGAAGAACGGAAAAATATGATCGCAGCACTGAAGGCAGCGACTGTACGAACATGGCCAAGACTGAAAGCCTTATACAAACTACACTACGAAACGAGGTTTCGTCCATAACATCCAAAACAACGTCCAAAGGAAAGGGGGGAATTAAATCTGAATCCAAATAACAGTTACTGAAAATGTAAAAATAAAAACAAACAAACAAAAAAACTGTTATTTTAGGGTTTCCACTGTGTAGGGTGGGTTTCAGTCTTGTTTGATACACACAGGGCTATCTACCTTGCAAGTCAGCTTTCATCAATGCAACTTTGTCAGCAAAATAAAAAAAAAAGCAAAATATATTAAATGTTAGTAAGCAATATGGAAATGGGGCAAACAGAATGTTCAGATTCAAAAAAGCATGCTGCTATAAAGAGAAAAAAATGCTATGTATAGCAAACAAATTAATATCAACAGCCATAAATCTTAAGAGAAGCCAAAAAATGAGAAAGCAGTATAATTTTTATACATTTACACTATCTGCGTGTATAAACATATAATGGTTTGTCTAGCCAATAACACAATGAGGGAAACTTAAAGAGCTCTTGTACTTCCTCTTCTGTATAGATAAGATGGGTTCCTTCAGCACCTCCCTTACTATAACATGCAGTGCACTGTTTCATGTAGAGACTATGGTACACATCAGAGACTGCAGTCCCTACAGAGAAAGTGCCTCTCCGTGTGCTTCTCCCTCTCAGTTTGTGAAGCCTTTCACTTACAAATATGACGAGAGACTCTATGTGTTATCTGCCCTTTGCTCTGCTTTGCTATGATGACAGGGCACCAAGCACTATGCGCCATTTGAAGTAGTTTAAGGAAGTCATGAAGACATAGAAACACCCTACAATATAATTCTCTTTTGAGGAAATGCCTTTACAAGATCTCAGGATGTTATACTCAATCTCACTCTTAAAAATCTGGGTATACATGATTTATATATTCCAAAGTGTTCTTGGTGTTGCCTATACCTTCATAACTGTTCTTAGTTCTCATAAACTGCCATGTGAATAGTTATTACAGAAAACACCAGGAAAATGTGTGTTTTGTGAATTTACAAAATAGTAGAAGGGAATACATTCAGCACAATTCATTTAAAAGCCATAGACAATGACTTAGGAATCATTTCTGGCAATAATAATTACATGCTTTCTACAAAATGTGAAAATAGTCTCCAAAGCCATTCGATGTTAGTGATGGCCATTGAGATCATTGCTTCAGTGAATGAATATTTTTTTCTGTAATTATAAGTCATGGTCTTATAAAACAAAGTTTATCATGTAAATATATTCATGTGATAACTTTCCCAGTAAAGGCATTATTCACAGAAAATTATTAAAGTAAGCCTAACTTACATGCATTTTTACAAATGCAGGATCTATAATACAAATTGCAATTATGCAATAATGATTAGCAACATCAAATAATGGCTAAAACACCAATAGTATTATAAATAATGTTGGAAATAATAATAATCTACCAGGAGAACTGAGTAGATGTATTTTTTTCAACTTAAGCATGAATTACTAATCTATTCAGCATTTTGTTCCAAACAAATCTACTGATCAGTAGCTCACTGTGTCAGAGATTTAAAACAGTGTCAATTTAAAGAAATAAACAACTTCTGAAACAATCTTCATTGACATTTTCTTTCACAGAGGAGAATCAGGTATAGAGGAATCCTGTGGTGTGGTGAGGTTATTTTATCGAATAGTTATTTATTTGCGACTGGGCCAAAGACAGAAGTAGGACCAAGAACTTAGGAGCACCAGTACTCCCACTCCAACATAAATCATTAGTCACACAACCACACAGCCCGCTAAACTCTAAGTGTACTACTAACAATGGATCTGGCTAAGCTGCAGAGAACTTCTTTTTTATTTTTCTAATTTCCCACTATCTCCATAGGTGTGTATATATATATATATATATATATATATATATATATATATGGAATTACATGTGAATGTTTCCCTGTGCTTGAGCACAAAAGTTTTTGGAAGTACTCACCTCCCAGAACAATGCTTAAACACTGATAGATATTTGCATGAGTCAGAGTCTTGGTTTATTTTTCCCTATTTATATAATATTTCTTATTATTTTACTTTATCACTGCCTGGAATTGGGAAAAAGCCAAATGACATTTCTACTAAGTGATACATCTGAAAAGGGAAGAAAAATGGAAGTCGGTCCACAAATTATGTAGACCTAAAGGACAATAGAGTAAAGTTAGTTTGGAACCTGCCCTTCCAAGTCAAAGAAACTATGGTTTGAAACCTCTGTCACTTTCCTAACTTTCCTAACCCTACAAAGGCTGTTTTATTTCTCTCAGTTTGTTCTTTTATTTAGGTAGGTGTACTCATCTGGAAAAAGGGCCGTCATCAGTGTTCATGGCGTTTTGAACATTAAATGAGATGGTTCATATAAACTTACAACCACCATTGCTTAACCAGTGACAGCCATTATGATCAAACAGCAAAGTGCTGCTGCTGCTCACAGAGGAATCCAGGCCTGCAGGGCAGCATTACAATGTCACTGAATTTTGTTGGGAAGTTATCTAGAGTTCAATGAGGCTTCTTTAGTTGTTTGATTAGTCTCAATTTCCTGTTATATGCAGATAAATAACACCTAAGAAATTCAAGAATAACATAAAAAAATTTCCATCATGTGAGACACGCTAAATAGTCATTACTTGGGAATTTGTTAGAACTCTCAGTTCCAAGGACTTGTGCCAGACCTTCTGAACCACTAGTCTTGGTGCTGATATCTGCCAATTTGAGTTCCAGTAATTCTTCAAGTCAGTGCAATTAGCTTGACACTTGAGAAATACCAATTTAAATACAGGGACTGAAGATGGCTTTCTTCTCTAGCTGAGAAGTGTTTATATATGAATCACCTGTTGTTCACTGAAATGAGCTAAATAGTAAATGTAACGAGCAATTACTTCAGGAAGATCAAGAACTCTTTGCAGGCAGGAACTCGAAGTTTGGCTAGTTTTGTTACATAAGAATGATGGAAAACCTTGACAAGCTCTTATTTGGAGACAGCAAAGGCACAACACAGAAGTTAACACAGAAGTTAAATGATTCTAATCTGAGAAGGAGTTAATTCCACGAGACAACTGTTTTTGAAGAGATAATACAGTGGGTATGTATAATTTAATTGCTAACTCTAAAGCCATGTGAATCTCATCAATTACATCTGTGACCAGTTTATCTGAGCTTATCATTAGGATAAGGCCAGTCAGAAATGATTAAGTTAAACTTAGGAATGAAATCATCATGGGACGGGACGTCAGAAAGATTGGAATGTGTGATAGCCTGAGAGTAAAGAAAGACAGGAAAAGAGGTGAGAACTGTCAAAGTTGAGAAGTTTAAAACTTCCTATAGCCATGGACAGAACTATTCCATATGCTGCCTCAGTGACTTCAATATTCAGAAGCCCATTTAAGGCCAGGGAAGATGATGTGGGAGGTCCTTCTGTCTATGTGTTGCTTTTATTGGTGAAATGAATAAAGAAACTGCCTTGGCCTGTTGATATGGCAGAACTTAGGTAGGTGAGGAAAACTAAACTGAATGTTGGGAGAAAGAAGGGCAGAGTCAGAGAGAAGCCATGTAGCCCTGCTGAAGCCAGGTGGAACTTTAAGCTGGTAAGCCACAGCCACATGGTGATACCAAGATTGATGGAGATGGATTAATTTAAGAGTAACAGGTAGCCAATAAGAAGCTAGAGCTAATGGACCAAGCAGTGATTTAATTAATATAGTTTCTGTGTGGTTATTTCAGTTCTAGGCAGCCAGGAGAAACAAGCGGCCTGCTACTACAGGAAGAAAAACCTCTAATTAAGTATTCTTAACAAATTGCCTACTAGATTAGATTGGGAAAAAAGAGCGAGAGTTATTTCTACAAACTTTTGCTCCCATTAGCCTTCCTTCTATCCTTCACTTACAAAATGTGCGGGGGTCCTTTGTGCTATGTCATCTTCTCATCTGGTAGTTACTGAGCTGCCAATGTCCCTTTCAGAAAGTACCTGCCATACAACCTGTAGCAAAGCTTACTTCTGAAAAGCAGTGTCTAAAACCATGGGACATTTCCCTTAAAATATAAATAAATGACCTAGTTTCATTTATTAGATCATTTCTACAGAACAAATGATATCTCACATTTTGTATTCTCTTACTAGGGAAAAGGTATTTGCCTAATAATTGTGTTTAATTTACTAAATAAGCAGGATGAGAAACCACGTAAGAAGTGGCATGTCAAAATTTTAAACAAATAAATAAATATGGTGATAAAATTAAAAATGAATTCACAAAAGTCTTCCATTAATATTCTTACTCTCTTTTATTATTTGAACAACTTGAATGTAAGTTACCTTTTCAAAGAAATAGATGCTTCAGAAATGGAAAAAAAATGTGATTTCAAATTAAAAATTCCATAGATTTTGGTAATTGCTAAATATAATGACATTGTTCTGACTGAGAAGAAGTGATTCATAATCTCCCAAAGCATTGCAATCACATTTGCACCTTCCTTTCTTCTTATAAAAAATCCTTATAAATCTAAAATTTCAAGTTGGAGCAATCTATGTTGAACTTAAAGGAGAAACAGTGATGGTAACACGCCCAAGCCATACAGTACATGATAATGTGATTGAATTACATTTTAGAAGGAGAACTGGCTCAAGAACTCTGAGGTGTTGACGTGAGAAATTATCTAAAATGAAAGTAGTGATAAAAAACTAGTGTTGTAACTCTTGATCTGGAGAAGGCAGGAAAGAATGTGAGGGAATTGAGGGCAGTTTTGAGGCATTGCACATTAGCCCTGGTTAATTTAAGAAACCCATTTTGACAAAATAGAAAATATATTGCTTGTTATCAGACACACACAAGTCAGGATGAGTATCTGAGCCCTACTATCATTTTTTTTAATCCGATTGAATGTAAAGCTTGAAAAGTGGGCTATATTATAATTACTGGAATAAATTGACTATTTTAAGAGGCTAACTTATGCTATTATACAAACATTATAGATCTAATAAATATGCTACTTAACTGAACTATAGTCCGCTAAGAAGATAAATCACAAGGTCCATAGTTATAGGTCCTTAGTTCATAGTAGTTATAGTTGGGTATTAGTGCATTCTTGTAAATAATCCAGAAAATTTAAGATTTATGAGATAAAATATTTAAAAGCATGAATAAGGATTTCTAAGTTCTAAGTGAAAATGCTACCAGTTAGCAGACTTTGCTTACTAGTACGACTTGTTATTAGTAAGGACAGAGATGTAGTACCTTCACATCCTCTCTCAATTTGCCCGTTGCAGAAGAGAGCATCCGAGATGAGATCTGGAAGCCGACCATTTAAGTCCACAGATGCCAGGCAACCTTGAAAACCTTCTTTGGCGTGGACCAGTTTCGGCAAGGATTTGTATGTTTCCTTAGCCACTCCTCCGATATACAAGTCACCTATGGAAAGAACAATTTAACTGTCACAAAAGGATCGTAGCATCAATTTTGATTACACAGCATGATGAGAAAATAAAAGAGATGACGTTTATTTTAGATTAAATCAATGAAGCAACGGTATGGCCTGCTATTTTCTTGAAAGAACAAATTAATGCAACTTTTGAACAATATGTGAGCACCTGAGGTTTTGATAGATGCTGCTATCAAAGCCACTCTATGAATTCACTAAGGTGCCACCAGATGAAAAGAGCACAGCCAAAGGGAGAAGTATACACTTACTGAAATTCAGTCTAATTACTTAGTAACTCTATAGGGCAGTTTCTCAAGTTATTAGTAAGCCCATTTTCCAAAATGAGAACAGTAAAACCTTTTCTTGCATTGCTCTGAGGAACAAAAGATGCGATGTGTAGGGAACCCCTGCCAGAGTGAGAGTATGTAACAGACAAAAGAAAAAAAATTAAAAACCAACCAACCAACCAAACAAACAACAACAACAACAAAAAACTGAGGTGAAGGTGAACGGGGCATTACTATCAAATAAACCTTATCCACAGGGCTCAGGTCTTTCAGTGAACAAGAAGCTGTAGGGCTGGACTGATTAGAGTCACATTCTACACTATCTTCTTGTTTGCTTGCTTTTTGTTTTTTTTGAAATTAAAATGTAATTTCATAATTTCCCCCCTTTTCAATTTCTCTTTCCAAACACTCTCTTATGTATCACCCTGCTCCCTCTTGACAACATGGTCTCTTTTTTTTTCAGCTGCTACTATTACACACACACACACACACACACACACACACACACACACACTCCTGAATATATAACTACAACTTGCTCATTTCTTCAGTCTTACTTGTTATGTACATGATCTCAGACCTGAACAGTAAGTACTAGAAAAGTCAGGCAACTCATCTTTGGGCCAGACTCTTTCTTTCTTCTGCTCTCACCATACTCTAGTTTCCTATAGTGGGTCCCGGGAGATTTCTGCCTTCCATTTAGGCATGTCTATTGGTGCTATAGTTATTCGGGTCTTACTTAGGCAGTCATATCATTGAGGTATCATGGGATTGCTTCCCAGTTGTTTTTTAGGAGACACAATCTCAAAGCACCTTCCCTGGTTCTCTGGCTCTTCTGCTCCCTCTTTCTCCGTGTTGCCCGAGCGTTAGGTGGGAGAGTTGTGCTATAACTGTATCATTTTGGACTTGGCATCCCACAGTCAATAGTTCTCTGTATTTTGACCGGTTGGAGTTTTCTATCTTATCCTCTTTGCTTGAGTATCTTCTTCACTGGCTAAAGCCTTTTATAGTCTGACTTATGTAATACTTCACACATTCTCTGCTCAGTTACAAACAACACCACTTTTAGCTCTGTGCGGCTTTGCAATTCTCAAAGAAGTTATTAATTTGTTTTCCTGCAGTTTCAAATGAAACAAATTGCTTAGGTTTGCTGTCTACAACCTCAGCTTAGGTTTTGTAGATTTTCTAAATGATGTTGGAATCCCTGATTTCTTCTGTCTGCAGACTATTCACAGTGACTAGATGGCATCTATTAGATGTAATTAATGAATTCAATATATAGCATAAGGGGGTGACCCCAGGATTCTGTAATTGTGACTTCAGACTGTAAATTCCACTGACATCCATGTCAACTACTTCTCTCACTTTTCTCCCCATAAGATCTCTCTCACCTTAACCATTCTAGCTTCATGTCACTCAGAAGAGTTTTACCAGTATAAAAGAAAAATGTCTGAATTCCTAACACTAATCTGATCTGCTCTGTTGTTTGTGAGATTGAGAGCAAGAACTGAGGTACACAGTATTTGTTGAACTGTAAGCAGAGAAGTTCTTGGTCTTTAAGTCAGATCATTCATGTCCTCTACCACTGTTCATAAAACAGTAATAAACTAACTTATTAGATTGTAAACAGAGGAGAACTAAGGCCCAAAGCCCCAAATCTGACACTACTGGACTGTGTTGGTGAAAATATTGACAACAAATTTATGTAGCTTTATCAATATCATGCAGCCTCAAGAACTGAGAAATCGTTTTCCAAGGTTCAGTTGAAGAGTGGAAGGAATGAGAATATGAGCAAAGAGGTCAAAACCATGAAGAGTTCACCCACTGAAACAGTTTACCTGAGCTAATGGGAGCTCATCAACTCCAGCTGGACTGGAAAGGAACAAGCATAGGACCAAACTAGTCCCTCTGAATGTGGTTGACTGTTGCATGGCTGGGGCAGACTGAGGGGCCACTGGCAATGACATCAGGATTTATCCCTAATCCATGTACTGGCTTTTTGGGATCCTATTCTCTTTGGATGTATACCTTACTCAGCCTAGATATAGTAGGGAGAGCCTTGGACCTTCCACAAAGCAATGTGTCTTACCCTCTCTGAGGATTAGATGGGGGGTGGGGTGGGAGGGTGTGTGGAGGTAATGAAAGGAAGGGAGGGAGAAGGAATTTGGATTGGTATTCTTTAAAAAAATCTCATAAATTAAAAAAATTGAGAAATCTTGTCCCTTACTCTAACAAATACAACTTTTTCCATTACAATAGTGTGCTACCAATGTCTTATAACTTGTGCAGAAAGTACTGGTTGTATTTCTCCCCCATCTTTTAAATAACATTGGATAAATCACCACCATTGATGTTTAAGGATAGCATGGTGTTCATCATAGGATACTATTTTTGTAACATTATTTGATTATTTTCCTCCATATTTCCATTATTTCCTTTGTCTTTCCACTCATTTAAATTTCAATACAAAAGTGTTTCAGTTGCCTCAGAAAGGACATGAGTCATAAATCAAAGATATAAAATTAGCTTTCTGCATTTAAGTTTTCAAAAACCTAGATTCTTCTAGGAATGTGATATATATATATATATATATATATATATATATATATATATATATACACACACACACACTTACATAAGGCAAGTTAAACTTTCTTATACTGCAACTGGGCAAACAGGAGTTATAGAAACAACCCCATCAGCACAGCTATTGGTGACTGCCTGAGTATCAATACTGAAGGTAGATTTACAAGTGTAATGGAGATTGCCATGTTTCCTCAGGAGAACCCAGAGACAACAGTAAGATCCTTGTGGATAGATACTTTCATGATAGAATTAGATTTCTGGGAGTATATACTGCTTCATGGAACTTTCCATTCTCCACCTTGTTGTGGGAACAATAGAACAATTTCCCAATGATCTAGGAAGAGCTGACCAAGTCTGACCTGAGTAGGTCCCATCAAAAGACCATGATGCCTGGATAAAGGTTCAGTAGGAGCCTGGATGGGAACCATAAAATATTTGAAAGTGACTCTCAGGCTTCTGCTTTACCTCTCTACTTTCCAAAAGATAGGTACAGTGGGAGTTTCTGATGGTCAACCCCATAATTTAGAAATGACTTCAGGGAGATAAGGGAACCATAATTCCTCAAATTTTCAGTTTCATTAACTCAAAGAATTACAGCTCAAAATAGGAATCAAGGTAGATTGGAAAAAAAACTTGGAAAAGTTGCAATCTTGAACAGTCGAGAGTATGGGCTGAGATTTACACTCCAATGCATCTAATGTCAATCAAAGATGTGCTCTCTATACTCACTTCCTAAACTAAATTCTTTGGGGTGCTTCAATTCGTTTTTAGGACTAAAGACGTAATATTAGATAACAGAGCAGGACTGAATAAAAATTCTTATTACTGCCGTTAAGTGGTTTAGATATAGAACATAAGATGAAAATTTATACAAGTCATGCTTCACATTTGATAGTAACAATTCTTTCAGATTCCAACTTCCTGGAGGTTGTTTTGTGTTTGGTTTAAAATCTATTGTATTACCTGAGCATTGTGGACAACCAGTAAATATAATTAGACACCCGATAGGTGGAGGTCACTTTGGAAAATAAAAAATCAAGAGGGAGAAAATGCTAACGCATGGCAGAGATTTTAAAGAGAGCATATGTTCTTCTCCTTTCTATTTCCTATCACAAGCCCTGTTTCCTTATTAGTAAGATTATTTGCCTGATGTCTTTCGATGGCTTGTGGAAGAAAAGTCAAGACCCCCCCCCCCCCGTGGCTTCCATGTCCCTAAAGAACAGAAAATATTACATCAAGCAATGTGGGATCTGATAAGAACCTCAAACATCCCAAGGTGTATGGGTCTGTGTTTATAACCCTGGGGCTCATTTTCACTTTCATTACTTGGAGCTGCACTTAGCTCCCCACAGCCCATCCTCCCTTGACTTAGTGCTGTCTTTATAACCTTCATACACTAAAGAGTGGTCTTAAAGTCCCCTGGTGGGTTTCCATATGAAGAGAACAAAGGAAATGCTTAAGTGGGTTCAGCCTTGTGTACCATTACCACTTCATCAAAGATGTAGCATATCCTTTTGATCCTTGGTGAGATGGAAGGGAAATGACCCATTAGCACTAATGGGTCTTTGCAGGTAAATGTCCTGTGCATAAGTAGGAGGATCTGCTTTTTAATGACCCTGTGTGTGAACATGCCTGGATGGACATCCATTAAAAGTCAAATTTCCTATATAGTTGAATCTCACCTGTTGCCTTTCTCCTATTCCATTAGTAAGACTGGATGTGTTTACTCCTGTCCTTCAAGGGGGCCATATAGAGGAAAAGGTAGAGCTGGGATATTTTTAGCAAATATTGTAGCAAACATGTGTCATGTAGTCAAGTTAAAAAAATGAGAGGTAGGGTAAGTTTCTTAAGTTTCAATACTATCCTATATATGTATATATATATATCCTACTATATATATTATGTTTTATATATATACATATACATATATTCTATCATCCGTTCTATAATATCAAGAACCATAAACACAGAAACACTTAAGCAGCTCTCAACAACACCCTCTCATGATAGCCAGAGACAAGTAACTATTCCCCAGCAACTGCACAGGCTTGAGTAAGGAATCATGGGCAAGCTTTGTGTTTATTTCTGACTAGATGCTCCAACCCTATCAGTCATTGCTGTCCATAGTATAAGCTCCATAAATTGCATTACATCTTTGACAGCAATTTTGTTCCTCTGTAGAGTGGGATTAACAATGCATACCTTAGAAGATTGTGAGGGTTGCAGAGAACACCTCAGTGTATTTAGTACACATCATGTACTCTGCACCCGATTGACTATAGGGGTGAATAGGTTTTTGTATATGTGTTGCTTCTACTGGTTAATGAATAAAGCCATTTGAGCTGATGGCTTACTAGAGTAAACCCAGGCAGCAAATTAGAATGGAGAAAGAGAGAGAGAGAATATGTGGGCTCAAAGAGATGCCATGTAGCTGCCAAAGAAGGACCCAGAACCTTTCTAGCAAGGCAAGGCCTCATGGCAGTACATAGAGTAATAGAAATGTGTTAATTTCAAGATGTAAGTGCTAGCTACCTAGGAATATACGAGAGTGATTGCCCAAACAGTGCTGTAATTAATACAATTTCTGTGTGACTTTTTAGGTCTGGGCAGCCAGGAAGCAAACGATCAGCCTCTGCCTATAAAATGGCATCAATGTGGGCCATTCACATAAATCCTGAGAGAGCTTGGTAAGGAATTCTAGACACAAAAGAACAGAGTTAAGCATGACTTTTTGGTAGCAGTATTTTTTTTCCAGATCGACTATGTTTGCTAGCTGCAAGCATCAGCATGGCTCCTTTTAAGTAAAGGCTTCTTGACTCAGCATTAGCAGCAAAAAAACTGTATAGCTTCTTTAAAAGTCAGATTACTGCTTCATGCTGGTATCGTGGAATGGCTCTGGCTCTTTCGGGAGGTCCTACACTGAAATGGGGTCTGTGGGCAGCATGTTACAAACTGCTTTGTGGTGCCATAGAGCTGCGGCATCCCTGAAGCTGGGGTGGTGTGCATGACTCACAGAGACTGGAAACAGGCCTCCGCCATGTTGGACAGGGCAGAGCAAACAGGCAGGGCCATGTAGTTGATCCTAGTCATGCCTTCTTAGAATTAAAAAAAAGGAATTCCTGGTCAGAAAATGATTACAGACACACATACAATAAAGAGAGATTCAGACAAATTTAAACCTCTGAACAGGTCACAGTGTGTTTAAAAGATGTATGTAGACTTTGGAGAGAGAAGAAAAAGAATATAGACAGTTATAAAAAGAGATCAATAGTTTTTTAAAAAAACAAAGTCTTTAAAGAGACAATAAGAATAATATTGAAGAAGGCACAATCATAGATTAAAGGAGCAAAGAAAAATAAGCTACATAAAGATGGAACATAAACAGAGAGTCTGGATTATGTATATTGTTGTGTTTTCTTTGAATTTTTTGACTGCAGAGAGATATTTAATTCTGGAAGCTGCTAAACTAAAGCAACATAAAGGTATCTTCACTTCAAACTTTGAGTCTAAGGATATGTTGCTTTAGAAAAGAGATTCGGCTTTTGTTTCCACAGAGGATGGGAATCTGTGGATTCTTTCTAGGATAATGTGATTTGATGGAACAAGACACCCCAAAAGGTTTCCATGAACCCTAAAAATACTTCTCCCAACAAACAGCACGAAGCAGTTTGAAGAAAACTATACCCAAATTCCCAAAATGATTGTTTATAAATGTTTGCTTTCATTTAAAGGGGGATATGCTATAGAGATGAATATTTTGCATTGGTATGGACTTTGGTCTATTGATAGAAATTTAAGGTCAATTTCTTACACTGGGCATATGTATTTTTGCTCTTGCTTAGGGTATTATGTTTATATAGCTAATTTAAAAATGCAATGTATAATTAAGAAATATAGATTAATAGTCATTTATGATAGTCAAACTTGTAGTCAGGTTAGTTAGGTTTTCTAGATGTACAGAGATATATTTCAAGTGGATAGGTATTCTTAAACCCTTTCAAGACCTACAGAATATGGCAGTTAAAATGTTTTAAGAACTTAGGACCTTTCATGACAATGAGACACATCTGTTCCTGTCAGTACCAATCTACTTCAAGAGAATGATGGGCATTGAAGAGGTTCTTTATGAAGTTTGCTTGCTATCTGGGCAAGAAACTGCTCTTGCCTGGACTGCTTTGGTATGCTACATGAACTGGACAAGCGGGACCCATAGAAAAGTGATTGCAGAACTTGCCTAAAGAAGGTGAGGTAATCATTCAGGGTTCCTGCCTCATGAAAAAGAAACTGCCAGACATTCTGCAGATCACAGAAGAAATAAACTGACAAACTTTATCAGTATAAAGCAATACAGATCTTCAAATTTACTGCTTCATGGAAACGTCTGCCAGATACTATGGGTCTGTATGTTCAGGATGGATGCCCTAATGTTACAAAAGTACTTTGGGTGACTGTCCAGGTAATTTGATGTCTCTGTCAATTCTAGAGTTTTGGAAGTTGCTTGATTACACTTCCTATTTGCTTAGGTAACATTGCATACTTCTGGGGTCTTTGATGATGTTGAAGACTAGATAATTATAATTATAGTTTTATTTAGTTATAAAAGATAAATTAGATATGAAACTTTAGACTCACAAAGAAATAGATTAAATATTATAGCTATAATTATTGTTTGATAACATATATATATAATTTTACTATATTAAGGTTAAAACCTTCCCTTTTAATTAGACAGAAAAGAGGAGATAATGTGGGATGTCTTTCTGTATATGTGTGTTGCTTTTATTGGTTGATGAATAAAGCTGTTTGGGTCAATGACTTAGCAGAGTAAAACCAGATTAGAAAGCAGAACAGAGAGAGAGAGAGAGAGAGGGAGGGAGAGTAGGCAGGGTCAAAGAGATGCCATGTAGTTTCCGAAGAAGAAAGATCCAGAAACTTTCTGGTAAGCCACAGCCTCATATCATTACACAGATTATTAGAAATGGATTAATTCAAGATGTAAGTGCTAGCTTGGAATACACTAGTGTCATTGGCCCCAAAATTTTATTCATCAACGAATAAAAGCAACAGAGGGACATCCCACATCATTAAAGTACAAGGCACATTCCTCATTATATGCTGATTGCCCTGGCAATTCAGAAGGAATCCAAAACTTTATAAAAATAATAATGAATTTTGCTTGATAAACATCTTCTAATTTATACACATCAACAGATGGAAAACAACAAACACAAAATGAAGGCCAAGAGTCAATTTTATGTTCAGACTAAATGCTTCTTAGGAAATGAGGGAAATAAAAAGATTTTTTGTCAACTTTGTAATTCAAACTCTGATGGTAGAGCTGAGATCAGAAGGAACAAGAAATATTACTTTACAAGGACATAAATGTAGATGCAAGGCCTTGGGTGCAGCAAGTTGCACTCTTGAGACAACGTGAACATGGTTTGTGTGTGTGTGTGTGTGTGTGTGTGTGTGTGTGTGTGTGAGAGAGAGAGAGAGAGAGAGAGAGAGAGAGAGAGAGAGAACAAAAAATCAGGTATGAAGGAGGTATGGTTGGAAAAAAGAATATTCAACTATTACTAAACATTCAACTATTTACTAAATGATATCAGTGATGTTAGATAAGAAAGGTCACAGGGAGATGTCTGAGTGGAAAAACAATAGGATATGATGGATCTTCTGACTATTGGCTGGAAAATATTTCAAACAAGAGGTGGGAGAATGGAGATGCCAGACAGTCTAGTGGAATTGGCATATGATGTGAGGAGAGATGGACTTGTATCTGATATTACAATGTGGTATTTGAACACAGTGTATTGCAAGGGGTCCAGGGATATAAACTAGGCTCAGAGACCAGGAGTTAAAGTTGGGATCGTTTGAGGATCTCCAACCCAAGAAACAAAGTGGTGGAAGTGGTTTTCTTTCTCTATGAAAACCGGGAACAGAAGGCAATTAGATCAGTGTCCCAGTTTGGCCTCACAGTAGCAGAATGTAAGTGTCAAGGTATAATTAGTGCGTTGACTCAGCTTTTCTGTTTATTCATATCTACTTTTCTCTACCTCTTGAGCAGTCCCACTTTTATTTTAACTCTAAAGAGCATGCACTAGAAGGCACACGCTTCATCTATGAAGATGTGAAGAGCTACGACTAGGAAAAGACAGGCTTCCAAATCGTCCTTTGGGAGAGAACTGAACTCAACTACTCTCACTCATTTTTCTATGGCTACATTGGAGAAAAATCTAATTCTAGATGCAGGGTACTCTAACTTTTCCCTCATTTCTTGTGATTCATTGATAAAAGTGACTGCATCTGCCCACACTGACTGGTTCCTGAGCAGGTGCCTGGCATTCCTCTACCCAAGGAAAATCCTCCTCTGCTTTTAAACATGTCCTTATCATTAATTTTAATCTTTTCTTGTCCCACCAAAAAAGGATGCTTGCAGGTCAGAGATCTTCTAGGCATGTCAAGAAAAGTATTTTGGGGGCACGAAATCATATCTGGGTGTAGGAAAAGGGTGTTCTGTTGGAAGAAAATCACCTGTAATAATTGAAAAATAAACACCCATGTATTGATTTTTTTTTAGGGAACAGGATATCAATTTAATTTTTCCTATAATTGTTTTAAATAATGTATATCAAATTATTGAAAGATAAAGCATAGGCAGTGGCTATTTCTCAAATAAATCTGAGCTTTTCGGAAGATACATCTGTATGATAGGTACAATAAGCCTCATATACCCAAAATCATCAAAGTATGCCAGACATTCAATATTTCAGGCAGAAGAACAATTCAGAAAGATACTTCATTCTGAGAAGTAATATCCATGACTTTAACAGATCCCAGTGAAAAATACTGAAACCAACTTTAGAAATTCTTTGCTAAAGATAAGTCAGATGGATAACTGGTTGAATAGATACCCTTCAACTGCAGATACCTTTGTCTGCTTTGATACGTGAATGGTCTAATCCTACAGCAGTCTAGAGTAGATTCCATAAGAAACTCTTGCAAAATGTTATGTGTAAACTTTCCTTGAACTTAGGGGTTTCAAAATGTCATTGTGTCCCTGACTGGAAAGGTAAACATTGAAGACTTGTTTTATAAGAATCTGATTGTTAGTCTCCTTTCCACCCCGGCAAAAATTCCCAAATGATTCCTTAGTTCTATTTTGTACATCATACCTTCAGACTAGTGACGTAACTTTGTCAACTCCTCTGACATCATTCATTATCTGGTAACTCTACCTCCATCTATCCACCTTATTGATTCCATGTCAACCTTCCTATAATTTTTAGGTTATTTTTGTTGTTAATATACTTCTCTCTCTCTCTCTCTCTCTCTCTCTCTCTCTCTCTCTCTCTCTCTCTCTCTCTCCCCTCTCTCCGTGTGTGTGTGTGTGTGTGTGTGTGTGTGTGTGTGTGTAGATAGGGACTTACCAAAGCATGTAGATTTGGAAGAACAAATCTACAGAATTGGTTTTCTTCATTTTACCTTAAGGTAGGTTCTGAGGATTACATTTAGATTATCAAGCTTGCTTGGCAAGTCACCCTTACCTTTTGAGCTACCCTACTGGCATCCCATTGTGTCCTGGTTTATCCAGTATCTCATTCCCTCTGCAATCTAAACTGGAAGGATCCTAGCGTGAAATCTTTTGCTAAACTTTAGGCAAGTTATTCCCAACAATTTTCCAGACAGAGGACTGAGATTGTGTCATTTTGATCTTCAGTTATCTTCGGTTACCTTCATTTCTCTAATCTTGTGTTTTCTTGGTATTCCATCAAAGTTCGCAGTACACATTACTTTCCTTATGAATGCCTTGCTTCTACCAATGATTCATTGTAAGATGTTTTTCAATTTTAAGTGTTCAACTCAAATTCCACCTTGATAATATATCCATCTATGTTTCAGTCTTAAATAAGTATGTTCTTTAAATCCTGACACAATCTTGCATATTTTTTTCTCTCTGAAAATTATTGTTGTTGGTGTTTTGCAGGTAAATCTCTTCTTTATACTTAAATTATAAATATTCAAGAGATATTGGCTCTTTTAAAATCTCACTTTCACTTAGTAGGACTCAGTGATTATTTGTTGACTCATTTAATGCTTATATAATGAATAGTTCAGATTTAATAAAAAATCATTCAAATAAGAAAGCATAGCAGCAGCTATATTGATAAACCATTTGTATGTGTCTGGCTCCCTTCCTCTGAGAATCATGGAGTAAGTTAATAAAGAGGATGTCTCTTTTACTGATCTCTTTACTGATCACAGAGATTAAGCCAGAAAGCCCATTAGGAAAATGTAGTGAATTGAACACTCTTTTCTGTTTGATAGAGTAATTTGTTAGAGGAATTCATGAGTGGTTTTAGTTAACATACATTGCATTTATTTGTAGTGAGAGATAGAGGAATGAGTTAAGAATACTGAAGCAGTTTGAGGGATCAGTGTGTGATAATGCGGATACTTTGTTTCCTTCTGAAGATAAAATAAGTATGAAACTCTTACGGGAACTAGTTTGATCCTGCCCTGACCCTCTACCTGAGCTTCCTGGATGTCTAATCACACCCTGGGCTCGTAAGCAAACATAGCCTCACTCATGAAGCCTCCATATCATAGATTATGTTATGGACACTTTGCTCTTTACAGACTCATCTATTCTGTGGTCTGCTTTTATCATAGAGCAAAGGATACATTTACTTCCATGTAAAACACAGCCAAGGTAGTTTTGGTTGTGGATGCCCATCTCTGTTTAGTACGTTCAATAACTCCCATCTGTACATCATGCTTGTGTCTGTGTGTTTCCCTTCATTCTGGCTTGCTTTTGAGCCAACACCCAATAATGGCTAGGAACCGAGGCCCTTCTCTAATGAAAATACCTTTTCTTGACTACCCTGCTGGCTCCAGGTGTTCCAACCTGACACCTTCCTTCCATGCATGACAACATATTGTTTCAGCTAAAGCACAAATAAAAGCGACAACAACAATAGCACCTATAAATTTCCTAAAAAGCAAACGAAACCAAATTTAAACATGAGAATCTTGTCTATGTGAACAAGACCTCCTTTCTTCTGGTTCACTGGCATTGGCATTACTATGATCAAAACTGGGAAAGAAGGGTGGGTCATACATGGCGAGAGAGGCTTGTCTAGCATTCACTAGACCCTGGAATCAATTTCTAGCACTGCAAAAAATGGGGAAGAAATCTCAGACTTGATTATTCTAATATAACAATAACTGACATCAGTGAAATGCACTAAGGTTTAAAAACCCTTGTGTAAGCATTGTTTTATTTGTATCTGCCTAGCAAGCTACCAGTGAGCAAAAGTCATCATGAACAGATGCTATGGGTGCTGCAAAGGTCCTGTAGTGCAAGATAATGATGCCAGAAAATAAGGAAATCACACTGAAAGTCCTGTCTTCTGAAACTGATTGTTTCAGTTAATCCACCCTGGCTTATACAGTGTGCAGGCCAAAGGCAAAAGGCCCATTACTACAAAGTACAGGAAATTTTGGAAAGTTATAGCCAATTGAGAAAAGTAACTGTGGTATTAGTGGAACCCCAGATTCTCAGGACACAGAGATGCGTCTGCAAGCTCAGAAATCTCAGAAGAAAAACCAGTTTTCTGCCATAATTTTGACAACTTGGTATCAGACTCTTGACCAGTGGTCCACGTTCTTAGAATGCAAGCATTTGAAGTTTAGATGCTGAGGCCACTTCTCAACTGTTTTTCACAGAGGGAACATCAGAACCCTGCAACTCTCTCCCTGCCATGCCTTAATACTAATATCTTCAAGAGAAGGGTGGGCAATTCACCAAGGTTTGAGTTCAGACGCCAACACACGGCTTTTCTACAGTCACACTTTGAAAGCCAATATTTTCCCTTATTTTATGGAAAGACTGGAAAATGATTTCCAATATGACATTATTTTATAGCTGAACTTTTGAGGAAAACTGCCTATAGAAGAATGTTTATTTTAAAAGGAGGATTCCGAGCCATGTAGCATGAAGACTGATTTATTTATGAGTTTGCCAACAGACTGAGGAAAACCTGGTTGTACGCTGAATGGAGACTAGGAGGGAAATGCTATGGAGGCGCGTGAGGTGATCCGTCTTCTCTTAAATCTACTCTACGTCAGTCACACTGGCAGGTGGGGTATGACTTCAGGCAACTAAATCCATGTCATTACAACTTCATTTTGTGGCTTCAAAATTTAAATTTGACATTTGGCTTTTTAAGAAAAGATCAGGTAGAAATTTATTTCAATGTTTTCCTTTGTCCCCAGCTAAATGGCAGCAAGCCTCCATACCTTTGATCAATACTCTTAACAGTGGACAATTCTGTCACCGTTATGTTTTTGTTTTCCTTTCATGTGTGATGGCCACTTGAACTGCAGATGGGTTTGCTAAGGCCACAAACTTTGTTAGGATTTGCATACGGATTTTCACTGAGCATAAGAGGGACTTTCATTCTTCCAGGCTCTGCAGAGCACCCAGATGTTATGGTTAAGTGAACAAAAGTGCCATGCACAAGTAAGACTTCCAGCTTCAGGAGAATGAGGCTCGCACTTGAGACCTCACTCCAAGGCTACTTCTTTCTTTACTACTTTACTAAAAATATTCTGAATGATATGAGAAAAATAAGTAACACTGAAAATTACTTCTGGTAATGAATGAAGACTTACACGTATCAGGTCAGTTACGGGACCTATGCAAATCTGTTATTTTCCCGAAAGTTTTATGTTATTCCATATAATATTTTGTCTTTAAAATTTTTTATTTTAAATAATTTAAGCTTCTCATTTCAAAATCAATGAAAATTTATTTGAGGTGGGTGGGTGTCCTACTGTATTAAATTTAAGACAACTTCTATTCCCTATAATGATGGCCTGTTTACTACACATCAAAAAATGAGACTTAGGCTACCTTGACATACAGAATAAAAAGCTGCATTCATCACTTGTTTTCCAGATAGTTTGAAATCATGCAGCAGTATAGAGCAATGGTAAAGCAGTATACATGGTTTACAGGCATTACTGAAGAGATTCTAAAATATTAGGAGAGTTACTGAGTTAAATAAAGTATTTTTTCTTAAGAATTAGAAGATTTTTGTATATTTTTTAACTAAAAGGGAATTTCTTTCATGGTGAAAGATAGGATATTTTCAATATAATTACCACAAAATGCTGTATGTTATAGTATCTCTAAGAACTTTATGTGTTCAATACACAATATGTATGTGAAAGGATTCACTCTCACATACTTGGAGGTAAAAACTTTACTCTGAAGGCTAGGGGAAATGGAAGATTGGAATAGCTGAAGAGTGAGATATAGCCTGTTAAACCAGCTAAGGACTGTTTGCTAAGCCAACTATAAGCTTTCTGTTTGTTGACCCTACTTTTTGTGAATCTGCAAATGCTAGCCATAGACATAGAACAAGTAAGAATTTTACCATAGTACCTCAGGAAGACTAAGGTCAGAAATGCAGTACATGTGTTATATGTAAGACAAAGGGTGGGAAAGGATGTGAAAAGTAGGAATCAAAATAATATTTCTTATTTAATGACCAGAAGTGAAATTTTCATCATTTTCTAATGAATTGGTAACACACATGTTTAAAATTCTTATGCGAAAGACAAGGCCTCAGTTTATCACATAGTAGTCTTGACAATTAAAATTTCACTGAGTGTGTAGAGCAGATTACCCTAGAACATATTATCCTCCTGCCACAGCGTCCAGAGCACTGATCACAGTCACGGCTCACTAATCGGGCATATAAACCATGTTTATAGGACCTGGAGATATGGCTCAGCCCTGATGAACAGGCGGTTAAGAGCAATGACTGCTGTCACAGAGGACTTGGGTTTGGTTCCCAGCACTGAGACAGTGGTTCACAACCATCAGTAACTCCAGTTCCAGGGCATCTGATCTAGTCTTCTGGTCTCTGAAGACACGGGCATGCATGTGCTGCCTAGATATACATGCAGGCAAAACACCAGTACAAATAAAATAAAACAAAATAATAAATTCTAAAAGAATATGATATGAAGAGATTTTTGTGATACAGCGAGTGTGTACTAGTCTCCCCATTACGAGACGCAGCCCCCTTTATTCCCTGGCAATGCTGCTTTGCGTTCCCTGCGGTTGGAAGTGGCAGAACTACTAGGGATTAAACTGAGGAAACATTAAATAACTTGCGAGCACCAGGAATGGATACGCTTCGAGGCGTGATGAGTGAAAGTGGCGACCGGGAGTATTAGAGACA
This sequence comes from Myodes glareolus, assembly GCF_982192425.1. Lineage (NCBI taxonomy): Eukaryota > Metazoa > Chordata > Mammalia > Rodentia > Cricetidae > Myodes > Myodes glareolus. The sequence continues at coordinate 79,518,248 of NC_142031.1, read as the reverse complement.
GGGGGCATGAAAGAAGCTAGCTGGAGTGCCCAAAGACAGGCGGGTGTTGAGTCCGCTGCAGTGAACGTGGGTATCATAGGGGTTATAGCTGGACCTCACGCAGAGACATCGTGGATGAGCACAGGAAAGCACCATTAAAGAATGGGGATGCCACGACTGCTTGACCTAGAGCATGCTGTCAGACTTGTTCTCAGCCGTCAGTTACATTCACAAGAGTGGGAAGGAGCAGAAGTTTTAATATGCTGCCTTTTCCCGGATACTGTGGCCGCAATCAAATCATCACTTCTGAGATTTGATTAATAACTTATATTAAATTTAAAAAGCTTTAAAATGTGTGTGTGTGGGCACTTGTACATCACTTAGGAAAGAGAAAGAAGACAATACGTAGCTGGAATTACAAGTTGTTATGAGGAATGAACCCTAATTGGATTCTGGGAAGCATATTTGAGTCTTCTGCAAAAGCATCCCCAGCTCTCAACTGCTGAGCCATCACTATTTAAATGTTTGCATTAAGGGTGGTTCTATAAAAGAACTCAATATATTTTGTGGGTCTGTGCATAGTACAACTACCCCAACACTGTACAATTTGAAGAGATGGCTTGATGTAAAAAAAGGTAGCATCCGGGTGGCAGAGGCAGGTGTTCGAGGTCAGCCTGATCTACAAGAGCTAGTTCCAGAACAGGTTCCAAACTACAGAGAAACCCTGTCTCGAAAAACCAAAAAAAAAAAAAAAAAAGCATCATGGGCTTGATTATATTATATATTAGATCGTCTTGCCTAGTTGATACAATTCTTCACATATAAATTCCTAACCTGACTCTTGACACTCGAGCGTTCAATAATAACAGCAGTTACTAGAATTACAGGAAAGGTAATTTATTATTATTTATTATCATTATTAAGGTATTTATAATTATTTATTAAGCAGATCTAAGCAAGGAGTTTCCTTCATGAAGACAACTTTTTATATCATCCTACTGTTGTCCATGATTCATAGTTGTGTCCCAGCAAAAATCAAATAATTATGTCATGGGCCATCAAGCTCTTCAAAATCAGAGGAAACCATGCCCACTAAATTTATAAATGCAGTGGTCTGTGATGTAAGACAGACAGCACACTAATACTGAAACTTTAAAGGACTTCAAAGACGTGCGTGTTGGATGACTGGGGAGAAGTGACTTGGGAATGAGGTTTGGAGGAGGAGAAGGAACCTTCTTCAGATGAGCTAGAATTAGGAATTGCTGATATCTTAGCAAGTGCTAAATAACTAAGAAGTCCAGATGGGTTGGCTTGGGAAAAAGCAATAAAGGAAGTTGGTCAACAAATAATAAGCACCTGTTTTATTTGAGGTGAGCCTTATCAGCTCCATGAAATACTAAAGAATACACTGACTTACTTTAAGTCCTTTGATAAGAAATAACTAAGATATTCACATGTAAATATTTATCAGTGCATGGAATATAATAAGTTTTGAAAGAGTCATAATTATTGGTATTTAATACCACCATCTTAACTGTCTTAGTATAATATTTAACTTCTCTGAGCCTTACTTTGTTCACTGGAGACATGAACCTAAGTACTACATCTTCAGCAATTTTTAAGATAATTAACACATGAAAGCATGTTTAAAACACATGTAAATAATTCAGCTCATACTTAGTAAAGGGAAGACGTATATGTTGGCAGTCATGTGGCCTGTTTAGGCATATACACATATGGAACATTGCAGAGGCTACCAAAGAGCATCTGATGACAAAATGTGTCCTTAGACGTATGTGACATTGCTTCTTGTATTCTGTTTAATTAAAAAAAAAACAGCAGTTGACTAAAAAGTCCAAAAAAAGGCAAATTTTAAAACAGGCACACACAACAACCGCACGTGTGGCATTAACAGCAAAGTCTGATATCAAGCTGTGTTAGGAGGCCAGTCAAGCACAAGAAAGCAAAGGGCTGTTAACAGACCAGGGCCATGAGACCTGAACTTTCCTTCATGAGGTGAGGTTGAAAAAATGACCTTGGAGCACTTCTGCAGGATGACTTCATATCAAATCTCCAAACTTTTCAGTCTGTTTTACTATACTAAAGATTTGAGTTTTCTGAAGTAGTGAACAGACTCTAGAAATTCTTTTCCTAATAAAAAACACAATTGAGTTATGGCTGGCCTGCCTAAGTGAGAGAACTCCTTCAAAATCTCTCTTTTGTGGGAAATATATAGTGGACAGGAGTAGGGTTAGCCGGTGGTCAGCGGGGGCTGTCTGCTGTTTAATGGACCCACAGGAGTCGGCTATGAATCCTCGCAGTTCCACTGAGGGCAATAATCTAGGTCCCTCTTTCCATCTGGGATTCTTGTAAGTTTCTGGCTTTGTAATCACTGATCCAGGGCAGCGCACTTTGAAAGGCAACATAGAAAGCAGTTCTACTTTCTCAAGCATTTGTTTTAGTCTTTTTCATGCACATATTTTAGCGCCACTTGGTTTCCATATTCTCACCATCGTCATGAATTTGTACCTTTTCTTCATACTAGACTGATGTGGGTGTGGGATTTCCCTCTGTGTGCTGTATTACCGCTAATGAATAAAGAACTACTTTGAGCCTATAGCAGAGCAGGGCGGGGTGGAGCATACCTAGGTGGGGAGGACTGGACTAAATGCTGAGAGCAAAAAGGACGGAGTCAGACGCTGGAACTTTTCCCAGTAAGCCACAGCCTCATGGTGATACATAGATTAATAGAAATGGGTTAAATTAAGATGCAAGAGTTAGCCAATAAGAAATTAGAGCTAATGAGCCAAGCAGTGATTTAAATAATATAGTATCTGTGTGATTATTTTGGTGTTGGGTGGCCAGGACGAACAAGCAGCCTTCCTTCTTACAAGACTAGACTCAAGAGATGGGCCAATCCTGCCCCTTGTTTCCGATACAGAGGGCTAAAGATCACCTGCAGGGACACTTTGATGTTTTTTCTTTTGCCCTGAATAGCCAACTCAAATAAGACTTCAAAAAAATTCAGTAGATGCATAACTGTACACTGTGAGTTATCTCTCATTGTTGTTCCTGGTCCGAGAGAGGACATATGTTCTAGTTAAATCTGGTTTTCAAGAATTTAGATCTAGGACACTAACCCTAAGTTAGTCTTGAGTGTCTACGTGACTGGAAGACAGCAAGGATCCAGAGCTTCAAACTTGCTTCCTGAAGTTCTGAAAGTAGAAACCAACAGCACGGAGGGAGATGGAGGGAGCTGCTGCAGGCCTCAGAGACACTCGGGCAAACAGATATGGCTTTCTACCAAGAGCTGGTCTCTCTCCTTTCCTGCCCTCGCTCCAGCCTCTCTCTTTTCCTTCTCTTTCTTTCATTTCTTCCTTTTGTTTTCTTAAGATAGTCTGAATAGGTTTATGCTGCTTAAACCACCCAGACCTTTGTTTTATTACAAAACCAATAAGAATAAAACAAAGAAAAGCCAAAGCACTAAGAAAACTGCTGATTATGAAAACAAATGAGGACCTGCTGTCATGCGCACTTTCCCAATGTCATAGTAGTTCTGGACCTTGAAAGTCCAAGATCTAAGAAAGTGACTCAATGTTCTCTGGGAATCATCTGAAGAGCAGACAGCATAGAAGGTTGACCTTTAGCTGAACCTGGGAGCTTGCATTCATCTGACTCTTTGGAAATGCACAGAGACTTGCCACTCTATCCCACAGGTGACACCATCCACACGTTTCAGTTATCGCAACATTTTTTTGGGGGGGGGGCGTGGTAAACCTGGATTTTGTTCTGTAGGGTGCGTGAAAACTGGGTTTCACTTTCCGTGAGTGATTGTGCTCGGGGGGTCTCAGGAGAGCGGCTTCTTTGCTGTAGGACTACCATAAGCAGGTCTGCAACTGTTCCAAACATGCTAGCCAGGGCTTGAGAGTACCAAAACTCGGAAACTTTTCTGTAAACTTTTCTGTAAATAAGCACCTAGGCATGGTTTATCCAGAAATGGTAAGAGCCAAGGCCTTAGAACTATACTGCAAACTCAAAGGCGATATGCGGCTCTGTGGGGTTCCTTTCCACCTTGCACCTGGCCTCATCACTCCCATAGTCTTTGTTAGAAAGTCCACAGGTGTTTCAGATTTCTTCTCAATGAGCTGTCCCAGGCTGACAGTAGCAGTCAATTGAGACTGATATGAACAACCATAGTAATTCTACTGCCAGGACATCTGATGACCTTCTGACACTGGGACCTGACTTGCTTCTCTGTCCTATGTATGCAGAAGTCATGCCTGTCGCATGCATATATCAACGTGCTTTACATACATAAAATAAATAAAACCTTGATTGTTCTACAGCGGAGAATCAGGAAGGAGAAGGCTGAATCTGGACACGTGGCTGGGTAAGTCAGTTCTCTCTGGGCAGTTGGTGACACTCAGGTTCCTGTGTTCCCAATGATGGGAAGGGAAGCCTCAGAGTTGAGAAATGTTGACTAAGCTAATGTGGGATAACTCTGCCTAATGCAGCAAAGATTCCAAGGTGAGTGCAAAGGATGATGGAGTGCAAACAACACCGAGTTCTTAGAACAGGATACAGGCACTTAAGCTGCAGTAGTGGAATCTGGCCTGAAACATACACACGGCCAGAAGAACGCTCATAGTGAATGTTAGACAGGAGGCCATAGGGGACGGTGCATGTCAAGGCAAGGGTGTCCTCTGAGAGGTGGGAGAGGCTTAAAAAAACTGTCAGTGGTTTTATACCTTTATAAAGGTATACTTTATACTCAAGAGAGTAGACTTGGACTGATTTCTACAAAGCCTGGGAATTCAGCAGAGTCATCAAAGGGAAACAATGGTTTCACATCTCTAATTGTCTTTTAAATAACCATGCTGTAACACTTGTGTGGGGAAAGGAATAAGGAAAATGTCAAGTATCACTCTGACAAACTCACAGCCTTATTGTCTCTGTTCTGAGCTGTGGAGCTTGACTCCAAAGTGGCCCCTTTCCCCATTGAGCTTCGCCTATCGTCAGCACTGAAGCTAAAATATTATTAATCTCAGCTGCTTACTCCACTGTCCTGCTAAACACTTTTATTTTCAACTCCCCAGCTTCTGTACGATGTTCAACACGCTTCTCCACCAGCAAAACGCTCTTCTTCCTTCTGAGAGGCAGAGAGTCTTAGCAACACAGCATCCTTCTCAGTAGGTTCACATTGCGTGCCATGGAAATCTAATTGGGTATTTATTGCCAATTTGTAAAGAAGTTAATGTGGTCCCTGCAGCTGGGAAAACACCTGCCGCATTCTGGAGCCCACGGTTACAGGTCCGCTCACTGGGGAGTGAGACAAAGTGGGAGATTACTAACACTGAACCACTGCGAGCAATGAGACCTTATCAAGCAGAGTACCAGCAGAGAGGGTAGAAAGAGGATCTCAGAGGCATGGTGATAGTATGGAGTGGGTTCCTAGGATAAAGTCTTAGGGACTAGGGAGGAGGGAGCAGGTGCCAGGGACACGGGGGTCTCAAGGAGATATTTCTGTAGCAATTAGAATAAATGCCCTATCCTCTGAGGGGCCTCCTTAGCCACTGAAAAGGTTTCTTGTCTCTCTAACTTTCAAATGGACCCTTAAATAACCTCCCGCAAACTGAGGAAACGTTAGTATTTCACTAGGTTATAAACAAGACACCAAGAGGGTCGTGGCATTTCTTCCACTGCTGATGTCACACCCAGCTCTAAGGCTACAATCGAAGTCAAATTATTCTCTGAACATTCTCTATTTAAGCAAATAAATCTCGCAAGACAAACCGGCTACCAGAAGCCAACAAAGCTCAGACATGTTTGATCACGGTCAGCTCTTTGGAAGTAATATTCCTCGGTAAATGCTTTTCAAAATACGGCGTGAAAAGGCAGAAAATAGGAAGATGTGCCTTGTATTCTTGCCCAGAGTGTGAGGGCCAGTGGGTAAGAGGTCGTTTGAGTTACAAAAGAAAGTAGCGTAGCCAGTTTAGGATGTATGCGCATCTTTCCTTAGAGACAGAACCTGTTGGAAGGGAAAGTCCTGGATGTTTCCCGTTGGGGGCCTTTTAGTGGCTTGGGCTCAGGAAACAACAGCAGGCAATTAGTTACCTTCAAGCGGAGATTTGAATGGAGATAAAAAATGTTGAAAAGAGATGAGGAGGAAAGGAAAGGGACACCCTCGAGAATAAAATATTTGGGGATTTGTGAGAGGGGATAAAGGAGGAGGAAGGGACAAAGAGTTCACCACCTGGCTGACCTAGATACGGTCCAAGAATGACTTGGTGTAATTTTACGAAGTGGCCACGTGAGGGCACTCTCTGCTACGCACCCAGATGCATGATGGCCCCAATCAAATTCAAATGTGTCTCCCTTTGCTGACGGATGATTTAATATTTAAAGAAGGGCATCGATGGCAGATGGAGTCCCAAAACTATTCGTCTTTTCTATTTTTACTCTTGAACTAGATAAGTGAATAAGCAAGTCTGACCTCAATTCAAATTCCCGGACACTCATAAAGATTACATACAATAACCTCATTTAAATCTCAGTTCTTTTCCGTACACTTTTACAAACCAAATCGCAAATTAGGACAAGAGATGCACAAGGAGGGATTACATTATCTCGCTAAAGAGGCCGGGGCTCTAACGTTCCAGAATGAATAGAGTCAGACTATGAAATTAGTCCAGAGCAAGTGAAGGCGGAGCCTTTCACTGCGTGTTGCAGCTTGCTCTATAGCCAAAGGGAACAGACACCAGCAGCTGGGAATAAAGATGAGAACCAAACCGCATCATCCGCGAGACGTGGGTAGTGTCAGAAAAGATCATTTGAACATGGTCATGAGCACGGAGGAGCCATAGATCGAGGCTTGTTTGTGACTATTTCCACTGAGGTAGTGAAGAGAGAGGTTTGGGCTTCACATCTCTACATCTACAAGATCAAACACAGCCACGGACAAAAGCGTACTTTACTGTACAGGTTAAATATGGAATTTTAAATTCTGGAAACAAAGCGATCCTATTTCCCAGCGCAAACGGAGCGAGTTACTCACCCACCCTCCAACATCAGGGAACACAGTACGTGGCCCTATGCTGCCCTCTGGTGTGTCTGTCGGGTAGAGGAACGTAAGTGACAAAAATCTAATTCAGCCCGGTGACTTTGGAAGGGACCGACCTCCACTCAAAAAATTTAAAAGGTTAGCTAAATTTGTTTAACGTAAACGGTGCATTGTTTCAGGATGCTAGTGCACAATATGTAGTGAGGACCTCTAACCGCACACTGGTTGTTTCCGAGTTACGCTGTGAAGGATACAGACTTCTATACTTCACGAACTACCATAGGCGTGTGGTGTAAGCAGACTGGTCTCGCTTGGAGAATTAAAGATGTTTTGAAGAGGGTGTGTGTATATAAGAATAGCTTTAATTATCAAAGGTGACTGTCAGCGAAAACAAGCCCCAAATAAAACCACCGACTTAGATAAAGGGATTTCCTGCCTCTTGCAGCCACCGACTTAGATAAAGGGATTTCCTGCCTCTTGCAGCCTCTAGTGGCGCCATCCTACATGACTGGCTTGCACGGTCTGTTCAGGGCATCAAGTCAGGCAGGTCTCACATCCAGGGAAGGAGTAACAGCGCCTGGTAGTCTTTATTGGTGCTTTTCAAGCATCCCTTAAACACGGCTTCATCAAGTCTTACAGCTCTCTCCTCAGTTTCAGTGCCCACAGGTGGCGCCATTGCTCTCCTCCCTGCTGTGTACTGTGCATGAGTGCTCAGACACAGTGTGTTTCTTGGGATGGTAATTTTTCATGGCGGGACCCTGTCACCCTCTCTCACATCTGCTCGTCACCCCTAGCAGAGGGTCAGTGCTCGGTAAATGACATCTAGCTGGCACTGCCGTCCTGCAGAGCGAAGTTGGGAGTACAAGGGAGATGGCGTCTTACACCACGATCTCTCTCCTTGGGACTCTTGGGGTTATTGTTCCAATTAAAGGTCACACAGCCCCACTCACAAGTGGAAACTTCAGCCCCATTTTAGGGACTAGTTCTCATTTTGTGACCTGGAAAGCTCTGGAAACACAGCAGCTTCACAGAATTTATCGATAAAGAACCTCATTTGCATAACCTGAAGAGAAGGGTCTGTAAGAAAGAGTGCTTTGTACACAAGCATGAGACATGCAGTATCCCAAAATCCACACGAGAAGCCTTCCCGACCATGCGTGTGGCTGTTATCCACAGCTGAGACACAGGGCCGAAACAGGAGTGTGGCTGCGATTTCCTCATCCCGTGAGAGGCTCTGGCTCAATGGGATTTGGTAGTAAGGGATAGGGCAAGACTTCCATGATCCTCGTCCAGGGTCCACACCAGCACCAACCCCCCCACATACATGCAAGTATACGCGCACACACTTACTTAAGCAAACACATACAAAACTAATTATCCATCTGGGAGATTAACCTCTAACTTAAACGGAATTTTTGTTGTTGCTTTTGTTTTGTTTTGTTTTTATTTTGAGACAGGCTTTCTCTGTGTAGCCCTGGCTGTCTTATAGACCAGCAGTACCAGGCTGGCCTGGAACTCACAAAGATCTCTCTGCCTTTGCCTTCCTAGTGCTGGCATTAAAGGCTTGCACCACCACCACCCAGCGAGTTTTTGCTTTTTTAAAACACGACTATAAGCTGAGTTCCTGGACAGCCATGACTGTTACACAGTGAAATACTGTATCAAAAAAAAAAAAAGACCAAAACAAAAGACTATGAGTTTATTCCCAATATCAGACTGTGTTCACATTTTTAGTATTTGTTCTTAATTATGGTAAATGCTTTTCTTATAATCAGTATTAAAAAATCAGTAGACGTTGTAAGAAAACATATCTAAGATTTGTAAAGCTACTTTAAGGCACACATGCCCATCAGAAGAACCCCACGACAGCCTCCTATTCTGCTTACATCCATCTCAATGATTAATTATCAAATAATAGCTTTTAGGAGATGGTGTCCCAAACATCTGCAGAGACACAGCCCTGGATTTCATTCACAAACTGAGCTACGAGCATTGAATGCTTCAAGGCACGGTGGACCACATGCTCCTAGTCATTTGAATTTATGACATGGCCTCTGAGGTCTCGAGTCACAGTCCTGTATGTACCCTGAGGTTTCTCTGACATAAACAAGGCATTGTTTATTCTGCTGTGGTGGCCTGGCCAGTGCCCTTCACAATCTCCCCATTTCCTTGACAGTGGCCACCTGAGGCCACCGTGCAAAAGGAAGGCATCCCCTGAATAGAAACCAAAGGTTCGGGGGACTTTTGTCACAGACAAGACAGAGAAACAGCAGAGCTCACTAAGCTTCACTTCCCTACATTTCCCGTTTGGTGTCGGCTAAGCTATGAGATCTGAAGCAAATGAGGTATCTTAGAAGTTAACAGGGGCTCACTGGGAAACAAGGGAGACAACTATTGTCACATATTTTCTGTGTGACAAATAAAGAACCAGCATTGTAAATATGTTCGACAATTATGCAAAATAAAACACTTTCTTCTTTCACCTTGCTTAGAAGCTGCATTTTTTTTCCTCTAGAAGGACTGCTGTTGGATTTTCCCCTGCCAGTTCGATAACTCTCAATGTATTTACTTCCTAAATCAAAGGAAGAGATCTGATGATTATAAACCAGCAGCCTTTTAAATCAAAATATGCCTGAAATGTGATCTGAGGGGCTTTGTCATGCATCAGGGCAGAGCAGGAGGAAGTCAGGAGGATGCACTTAGATCTGGGTTTGCTTATCTCTCCTCTGGGAGCTGCTCCATCCCTGGTTGAGACATTCTAGCCTCAGCTCTCCCATACTCAGAATGAAAAGCTAATGGAACCTTCTCCAGTGCTTTTTGTCCTGATCATTATGATGAGATATAAAACTATAGTTCTCAGTGAATCACAAAGACCCATTCAAATTCGATCTAATATTATTGTCTCCTATTATTAGCATGTCTTCTAAGCACCCTAAAAAATTAAGCCTCAGTAAAGTAAGAAAATGTCAGCTAAAACTTTCTGAACAACCCATTAAGGCAGCATTCATGTGAATGTGTGTGTGTGTGTGTGTGTGTGTGTAAGAGACAGACAGACAGACAGACAGACAGATAAATGATAGATAGATAGATAGATGGCAGATGGATAAATATAGATAGGGAGGTAGATAGGTGGTAGATAGATAGACAGATAGCAAGATCATGTGTATATGTACATGTATGGAAATGTGTGTATGTGTGAGCCTGTGTACATCACGGAAGTGGTGAAGAAAAATAAAACTCACTACTGATCATGAAGGACAAGTCAGGCTCATAACTGTTGGAAGAAAGGTCTGAAAGCATCTAGGGAATGTAACCAAGGGGGGGGAGGGGAATAAAGAGAAGCTCAGTATATATCTGGTTCCATTAACTCCAAACTGATAGAAAGCCACCGAGACTGAAGACTTGCAGGTGCCTACCTTTCTTAACAATATCAAGATTATGAGCACATTTTTCTCTTTCTTTAAATTTTAATCATGCATGCATTCTTAGGTGTTGCATTTTGAACTGTTATTAAAAATACATATGTTCATGCCACATTAAAGGAGAACAGAGGCTCGTGTGTTGTATTATTAATCATGTGAAAAAACCAGACATTCCTGCCAACTTTTGCAGCAGGCCTGGGCCTGTTCCCTGTCAAAGGGTTTGCCACTTTTGGGCAGATGCTGTACACTGTGAAGGTCTGTGCCTGTACCCGGTCAAAGGGTTTGTCACTCGTGGGCAGATGCTGTATACTGTGAAGGCCTGGGTCTGTACCCTATCAAAGGGTTTGTCACTCGTGGTCAGATGCTGTACACTGTGAAGGACTGGGCCTGTACCCTGTCACTTTTGGGCAGATGCTGTATACTGTGAAGGCCTGGGTCTGTACCCTATCAAAGGGTTTGTCACTCGTGGTCAGATGCTGTACACTGTGAAGGCCTGGGTCTGTACCCTGTCACTTTTGGGCAGATGCTGTACACTGTGAAGGCCTGGGTCTGTACCCTGTCAAAGGGTTTGTCACTCATGTACAGAGTACAGGAGCTGGACACTGTGACTTAGCCAATACTTACTCTTGAGGTCTAAGTTTCTGGCTCCTGCAGTGATTTGCGTTGTAATTTTCGTGTCAATTTTTACAGTGTGGAGGTTGCTGGTGTCCCTTGAAATCATCACATTGTGCCACTGATTGTCATTGAGTGGTTTATTTGAGCTCCCTTTGATGAGGTTAGCACCATTTCCCAAGTCAAACACATAGTGTAAGTACCTGGAAAGAAAATGAAGGAGAGAGAAGAGTCATTGCTTTATGAATAAGCCACGATGGTAAACAAGACACTATACAAGGGCACTTTTGAGTGGATTCCTCTTTCGAGAACCTTGAGATGGAGCGGCCTGCATGTGAAACTGAAAGCAGAAAGGATCACCCTTTGTTCTAGCTCCCCATTTCTGTTATCAACTCATTTGGTCAGTCACACTGACCTAATTCTTGTTATAGGAGATGGGTTCTTATGCGTCCACATGAAGTTCTAATGCACACTTCCTGTTCCACTTGTCTTTTTGTTCCACCAAAACCCCTGAAAATATGTGCATGATCAACCCAGGAACCTGCTTACCATGTTTTTCTGTTGAATTTTCATATTCACTTTTACTCAGTAATGCTATATGTTGGTATGTATGTGTACTCCAAGGTTGGGAGAAATGTAAGATGTACACAAGGATGGCAAGGGAAACATACATGCATTTCCGTATGTTATATGTGTTACCTAGTGTATTATCCAGTCTATATTAAATGTACAATGATATTCACCTAAGGTGAATGAGTGTCCAAATGCATGGAAATGTGTCCATTTGTTATCACATTATCAAAACATTTCACTAACTCATCATTCTTTCTGAAAAGAACTAACTTTCATCACAGAACTAAGCTTGAATTTATTAGGATTTCACTAAAGAACTAATCCGATAAACTGAATTAGCTATTTAATTTAGCACAAAGTAGCCTGTTGTATTGTCAAAACTCAGGAACTCCACATTTGGAGTATGTGAGTCAAAGGAGCCCTACCGTGAACTAGATCTGATCTTCACTTACACATATACTTGTATACACATGAAACTGCACTGTTTCAGATGTACGGAAGATGCCTCTTAAAGGCTTTGAGCAAATGAGCCATCCCCCCCCGCCCCCCGTCTACCACCATATTAAGATAACAAATTGAGTTTCATATAGACTTTTGGATATTGGAGTTCACCTTACAAAAAGAGAAAGTTTTTTCTCTTTTCCTTGAAGAACTGATACGTACGTACCCTTTAACTAATTCAACCACAATAAAGTCGTTTCCATCCCCACTGTTATACAGAATTAGTCCATCCAGGGATGTGGTCTTGAACTGGAAAAAGAGATGCATAGAAGTGTAGGCTTGCAATGTAGCTAAGGCAACATAGCTCGATTTGGTCTTGAAGGTGACGGGATCTGCAATGATGTTCCTGAAGCCAAACCTGGCATTGAGCTCACAGTAATCGATATCACCATTTTTGCATAAGTCAATGTATGCCATCCCATTAAATGTCAGGCTTTGCAGGTGTCCAATGAAGTTTGAGGGAACAGAAGAAAGATAGCGTCGTTCTGTGATGATCCCAGTCTCTATGTTATGAAACTCCAGTCTTGTGTGGTCACCTGCCATTTGGCCTAAAAGAAAAGATAATACATTGGTATATTGTGCATGTGAAAGACCCTTCCAGACTTCCACAGGACATTACAAATTTTCACTGTAATAACATATTTTTAAATAATTTTTTTTTACTTGATAGGTAGCTTACAGTAAGAATATCTGGGTATGTTTTAAGGGTAAGGAGGTCATATATAATAAAATTTCTTAAGCCAGGTTTTAATTCCCATGTGAATTTTAGCTGTAATAAAACTTCTCCTCCTTCCTAGGAGTGGTGATGTTCTTCAGTCCTGTCAGGACTTGAGGGGTTAAGGGAAGGGAATTATGAGTTAGAGGCCAGCTTGACCTACATAGTTAAGTTCTGTACCAGCCTAAGACGCATGGAAAACTGTGTCTTGTAGTAAACAATAAATACTCATTAACATGTTATCAATTTCCTGAAAAGTAAAAGAAAGGAAGGAATGGAAAAGAAGAGGGGAGAAAAGAGGGTCAGGGGGTCAGGAAGAGCGATGGATCTAGATGACTGCACATCCATTAGCAACCCACACATTGTAGCTTTGTAGTTATGTAATGTTTCTCTTTATTTTCTTTCAGAAAAAAATAATTTTTATATATTGTTCTATTCACTGTATAAATAGGAAAGAGCTACTGAATGTTTTTGTAATAATGAACAATTAAAATGTGTTTGAAAATAAAAATAGTCTTTTTTTACTTTCCCTTCCTTGTGTGGATATCCAGATTCACCCCTTAGAGCAGTCTTCCTGTTACTGTAGAGATTATCTCTGGCCTCAGAGATTCCATTTTCCTCACATTCTTCCTCAGAAATAATTGTTTAAGCAAAATCCATTAATTCAAAGCACATTCAGTTCTGAGGAGGATACAAGTGCCATGAATCTAGGAGATATTGTATCTCAAATATCCTAGTGGGTTGTGTGATTGCACCTTCATTCAGGGACAAATCCTCATAAACCCCTCCTCTCTTCCCATCTCACCGTATTTCTGTGTCAACCCCATTAATAGTCAAATTAATACCGTATTACCTTTAGAGTAATGATTCTATCTTCCTGTATCTTTGGAATTAAATAGAAAGATAAGAACTTGGTTTCTAAGTGGCAAAGCACAGCATCCATGAAAGTTAATCCTCACTTGTGGCTCATTCCCAGCCTCTTATTCTCAATTAAGCTGTACGCCTCATTTTCTACTGCAACTCAAAAAGGTCACTTAAACTGAAATCGAGTTCTTCCAACCAAGTTCTTGGCTAGTTTCCCTATCTAATTTGGCATAATTGGAAAATTTATTAAGCTCATCCTATGCTATCATCCATAATATTAATGAAAACATTAATTAGGGCCAATCTCAGAATCACCCCTAAGAAAATGCACTGAACCATTTTTCTAGGCATAATGAATACTGAAACTACCTATGTGGGCTCTCACCAACACTCTGAGAAGCTTCCATTTGATTAATAAAAGCAGCAAAGAAGCTAAGTAATATCATAAAACATTGCTATACATAAAATATAAAAGGAATATTTGATTATATAAGACAAAATATTTTTGTTATCAATTGACTTTAATGGCTAAAAATTCATCAGTACAAAAGAAGTCCCCTGAATTGTGTTCTGTTTAATTTTTAATCTCTGAGAAGCCTCTTGTCTCTAAGATGGCTCATCTGTTATCTTTTTTATGTTTTCTTTTTAGTCAATGGTTTAATTTGACTTCTGCTCTACATATTGAAAAGCAAATGCACACTTTCCTGAGGATGGCTATCTTTCCATCCACACCCTACAGAGCCTCTGGTCATGTTACTGAAGTAAATTACTATGACCTTCTTAGCAATTCTGGTTTTTCATATAACATTATTTTGCTTTTGCTCCTCAGTTTTTGTTCAATGACCTCAATACTGCTCTGTTGAAGTTTTAATTCCTTGGTTACAACAAAAATCAATCTTTATTAATTTTCAAACTTAAAGCTCTAGGGACATCAGCAGCACTCAATTAATAAGCTATATAGGATAAAGGATATGAAAAGATATTGATGTTGACATTTATTAATTTTTCACAATATTAAAAAACCTTTCTTAAGTTAGGTGACTCCAACTCTAAAGTTGCTGTGTTCCTTTTTGAAAGCTCTATTGGCAAAAAATGTGGAAACTATTCAGAACAAAATTAAAATCTCATGTTGCTAAGAACTTAGAAGCTACAAAGAAGGGAAGGACATTTAATTCAGAAAGATGGAAAAGTTCAGTGAAAAAATAATTTTTTCTTTCTGAAAATGATGTTTATGGATATCATAAATTATAAGGAGGTGGTGTGGGATAATTCTGTATTCTGTCTATTATGTTTTAAATAAATGTTGATTGACCAGTAGCCAGGCAGAAAGTATAGGCAGGACAACCAGACAGAAAGTAGAGGTGGATCAATGAGAAGAGGAGAATTCTGTAAAAATGGAAGCTCCCTCTGCAGTCCTGCCCAGACAGAGAAAAAGGAAGATGTGATCTGCCCTGCTGTAAAAGGTACTGAGCCATGTGGCTAACATATACTAGAATAATGGGCTAATATACCTTATAAGAGTTCATAGGAAGCCTGAGCTAATGGGCCAAACAGTTTATATCTAATGTAGACATCTGTGTGATTTTTCTTTAAGACTTAACAAATGTGGGAACTGGGTAGGACAGAAACCCTGACAACAAGGAGGTCATGACTGTGTTGAAGTAACCATGTTACAAGAAAATATGTGGTCAAAGTTCTAAAGAACCCAAAGTTGGATAGGTAGCATTGAGAGACACATTTAGTCTGGGGGGGGGGACCAACTAAAGCAGTCACTCACTAAGAACACACTGGATGACACTGGCTTTTAAGGTATTTCCACTCAGAATTTATGTTCAGCCTCCATCGGTAATATACAGTGTTGTATACGCACCAGTGTTGAATAAAAAGAAAACAATAAGAACTTTGAAGAATTATTTTCAAAAGCTTTTGTAGAAAAAGTTTTTATGTTTATACTGTCTAGAAAATTAATTGTCAGTTTCCAGAGACTGAATGAATGAATTTAGAATTAGAAAATCAGAGTGGGGTTGTCATCAGTTTTTCAAATAATCAAGATGAAACAAAAGCCTCAGGATATTTCCTGGATGTTTTGCTTCTGTAGAAATCTCAGTATCTGTGTTGAATTTTCAATTAAAATTTTAATTTTTACCTTGCTCTTAGTTGTATTAGTTTCTGTATAGAACAACAACAAAAATAAAACAAACAAACAAAATCACTAAGTCAGGTGGCAGAGGCTGGTGGATCTCCATGAGCTAGAGGCTAACCTGGTCTAAAAACACTAAGACAGATTTATGTACTCTTGTGAATTCACTTCAAAGTTATTGAATAGTCAATACATATTTCAAATGCTATGTAAGGAAGTGGAGAAAGTACTGAAATGCCCACATACATCCCTGTTCTCAGAAAATTCATTGTCTATTGGAGGAAAGGCATATAAAAAAGATGTGGACACCTAATTAGATGTATAAGAACAAAACTCTGAGACATGCTATGAATTTCATGACTGGGATACTGTATTAGTAAACACAGACTGAGGTAAAATTTAAGCTAAAAATGTGAAGAATTGCAAAACAGAAAGCCATATTAAATTTTATAGAAGATGAATCGAGGGTTGGACACCATACACAGGAGATAGAGGAATGCAGTATTTAGGTACTGAATGAGTCAAAACTATGAGCAAGTGAGGTTTGTGGTTCATACAAAATTAGAAGAGTACTAAGGGCCATGTCATTCACAGGGCATCCTAACTGATTGTCATCTAATAGAGGTTTTAAATATGAAGAAGATGTGATTGTGTGTGTGTGTGTGTGCAAGTGTGTGTTCATGCATGTGCTCATGTGTGTGTATATGTATGTGCTTGCATACATTCATCTTTATTGGCTACAATAAACTTGTGGGGATTTTGTTCAAATATAATGGTAGCAGAATTATATTCACGGGATTTACTAATGACATGGGAATGATGTCAAGAATGAATATGATGAGGTTTGTCATACAGATTTGAATAAGTGCTTACATGGAAAGCTCATGTTCGGTGAGGGCACATATCAACAAACACACAAAACACACAATCACAGAATATGTGTAAGAAGTGTGAAATTAAAACTACTGACTCTCAATTAAGGGGTGTCCCAAAATTTGTGCAACCCCTTCCTATCTAAAATCTAGAGACTCCTCCTCCTTGGATCTCTTTACTTCCATTCCCGTCTTCATTGCTCAAGATGAGGTGTGCCTGTGAATTGTATGAATAAAACTGTCCAAATTCTGCTACCATAAATTTATTGTAACCATAAAAAGATGAATGTGTGCAATAACAAGAAAAGAATGAAGGCTGGAAGGAGAAAAGAAGCAAATAATCTAAGTTATTTATTGATTATAATGGTAACAAAATTCTGAATGTATTTTAGATGCATTATCATGTTGAACAAATAAATAATTGGTAGTTAGATTTCTCATCTTAAAAGAAAATGTCTCGGAATATAGAATGAGGGAAATCAAGAGACAGTGCTGTAGGCATAGACATAGCAATGTGAAATCATGTATTCTAAAACATGTCTATGTTTATATTTGTGTAGACATGCAATTAATATGGATGCATGCATCTGTATTTATGCGTACATGTGGGTACAGATACACATATCTGTAGAGATTTTCAATCTGTACCTGCTGAGAAGATCATAATGCTGAACACATTTTTTCATAACCACCTATACATAGGCTTGGGAACATTGCAAAAGTGAGTAAGGAGATTAAAAGAACCAGATAATCAGGAAACTGGCTGTGAAGTTGTGTCTTCTAGATATAATATGAAAGCTTCACCCATGAAATTACAAAAATAAGGGGCCTAAACAAGACCTAAACAATGATGCCAGTGTAGATGTTGTTATACCACTAGATGAAGTGCTACAAACAGTTAACAACTGCTTAGAGAGAATTAATCTTCCCCAGGAATTAGGCCCCTAACTAGTGATCCAATGCCAAATGGTTAACACTAAAAACATATACATACAAGCAAACCAAGTTTAATAAACTCAGTAATTTTATGTTTAAACATGTATGTGACATTCATGTATGTATGTATTATTCATCATTCATATGTATGTACTGCATATACAGACATCAATATATAAACATACATATAGATCATTATATTTATCATATATATCACAATAATAATTTAAAAAAAGAGAGTATTGGTGCGGGAGAATTGTTTATATTCTGTCAATCATGTTTTAAATAAATGCTGATTGGCCAGGCAGGAGGTGTAGGTGGGAAAACCAGACAGGAAGTGGAAATGATGCAAGGAAAGCAGGAGAATTCTGGGGAGGAGGAAGTTGATTCCTCCCACTCCTGCCCAGATCACCGAAGCAGCAGGATGTGAGCTGCCCCACTGAAAAAGGTACTGAGCCACATGGCTAACATAGATCAGAAAAATTGGTTAATCAAGATGTGAGAGTTAGCTAGTAAGAAGCCTGACCTAACAGGCCAATCAGCTTTATAACTAATAGAGATCTTTGTGTAATTTTTCTCTGGGACTGAACAGCTGGGGGGTCGGGCAGGACAGAGAAAACACAAACAAGCCGGCCTTTTCATGTCACAGAGTATAAATTTTAGGCTGTGTAGGAGTCATAGAAAGGGTTGGAGGGAGAAGGGGGACACTATGTTGCTTATATTTTAATCTAAAGTAAAATTCAAAAAACATATCCCTCACTAAATGCAAATTAAATAAATAATTCTGCTGGTGAATATAAGCAGACAAAAGTGGTGCCTGAATATCATGTTCTGAAAAAAAGTTAGAAGAACGAAAACAAACAATAAAACTGATGGAAACATGTCACAAGATTGTAGAGACCAACTTGAGAGCAATCTGCAATAATTTAAGCATAAAATTATTTAAGATGAGTAATTAAAAATTATTGTAAAATATATAAACTTGTGAATTCAGATCAATCAAAAAGAAAGGAAAAAGAGAAAAGAAAATCAACAAAATAGAGGGCAGAGACATGAAGGCAAGTGCTGCACACAGTAGGATGCTGAGTGTTTCTTTGTAATTGCTTTAGTTGACTGAAACAGACAAATACTTTATCAAATGATAAGTTATATAAAAACATTTAATAAAGCACAGGTATTTATAAGTCCTTGATATGCCTTTCCACAGATCACAGATGATTTATTAAGGTCAAGAAAGAAAATAAAAAAATTATATAGAGAAGAGATTGAATAACACATCTACCCACTGCACCTCCTGCCTCCATATAGAATTCCACAAGGAGGTTTATTGCCAATGGTAGTATTTCAATCAGGAATATGGACAGTCAATCATGAAGGGACAGTCAACAAAAACAAAACTAATGCTTGCATCAATATTAGGTATGAAGAGAATTCTGTAAAATCACAATGCCAATCTTCTAAAAAACGAGGAGAGTTTATGGCAATATTTGGATGGAAGATGCCTCAGGAGACAGGGCAACTTCATAGAGTTCCCAATCCTACACTGAGTAATATTCAGAATTATGAAGGTCAAAGTGCATGGTATCACTACAGATGTTGTATAAGAGGTAAATTCTATTTTCAGAAAATAAATGTTAAAGAATCCAGGGACTAAAAGGTTATTCTGAATATCATTTTCCCTCAGCTCTTTAAGGGGAAGAAATGAGACGAGAGAATAGGAAGGAAGTGAAAACATCAAAGCAAATGAGGAAATCTGCTACAGCAGTAGCAGTATACAGGCACTCGGGACATACTTTTATTTTTGGAACTTTTGGTAAACTTAAAATGGTCTTCAAACAAAACTAATATGAAGAAAATTTTCATAATAGCTTGATTCCATGCTTGAATACTCTGTAGTTCCGAGGTGATTACCGGCCATCTTGAACCCGTTAGTCCTCTACAAGAACAATTTTCTCAAATCAGACTAAACACAGTGGTTTCTGACTGCCTGAAGGTCATCAGAAATAATATCCCCGCCCACACAAAATGCCAGTCTGACAGAAATACTTTAGGCTTTGTTTGTATGTTTTCTCGCTTGTTGTTGTTTTGTTTCTTTTCTTTTTTTTCTTCTTCTTCTTCTCTCTCTCTTTTTTTTTTTTTTTTTTTTTTGGAGGCAGTCTCTATATAGTTCTGGCTGTTCTAGAATTCACTCTGTAAAGCACTGGCCTGGAACTCACTGATACGCTCCTGCCTCCTCATCTGGAGCGCCAGGATTAAGGACGCATGCCACCACACCCAGTCTCAAATATTTTCATGTATCTTTGAAACCAAGCCATATGAACTACACCTAAGATGGTGGGGAATAGAAGGAGTTGGAGACAGAGAGGGTGGAAGTGATAGAAATACACTACTTAGGTATTAAATTCTCAAAAAAAAATCAAATGAAAAAGAAGACACAAGGACAAAAAGAAAGGAAAGAAAGAAAAAGTATTGGAGGCAGGAGATTTTTACCTGTCATAGCTTGTTGATCGTCCACTGTTAGTTTTAAACTTTTTCCTCGACGAACCACACGCACCGTGTGCCATTCATTATCATTGAGGTTATAGCCGGCAAAAAGTGTCTCAGGACCTTTGCCTGTAGAATATGCCAAACAGTCATTATGGGCAATCAGAATCAGACAAGAAAATGAACCTTACAGAAAGTGAGAGGAAAGTGAAAAAGAGAGTCGGGGAGTGAGAAGGAAGAAAAAAGTGAGAGAGAGAGAAAGAGAGAGAGAGAGAGAGAGAGAGAGAGAGAGAGAGAGAGAGAGAGAGGAGAAGAGAAAAGGAAGAGAGAGAGAGGGCCAATTTTCAAGCTTAATAGTCATAGCAAGCAAGGAAAATGACAAGTTAACAAACACTCAGGTATGACAATTTAAGAATTTTTATCCTGTTGCATTAATAAGACTAGAGAATTAACCTGCTGTCATAAATAGGCACATTCAATATACCATTGGAAGCCTTCCAAAGTTTGCATGTTCTCCTTTTAAAGGAACTATCTGATATTTAACAGTGAAGAGGTTTATCAGATATCTAATATCTGAGACTTCTATTTGACATTAAAACACATTTTCAGATGGTAATGGAAAGGAGACCACAGCACCCTGGTGACAATCTCTTGGTACTGCCAGTACAATGCTGCCCTTCATATCTTAAATTGTGTATCTCCAAGACTCACAAAATCTGTAAGTTTATCAGCCTCTGAAATACATGGACAATTCAATCTAAAAACCAGCTCAAAAAAAAAAACCTTCCAATAACTAACTGACAAGTTGCAAATCTATATGTATGGTGGAGATGTTTCTGAATATATCGGAATAATAGTGACTTTTAAGAAGTAGGCCAAAATAGAGAATGTACTGACAACTAAAACCCAGGAGGGAAAAGGTGATGTTAAGTAACAGGGTCAACAAATAAAAGCCAAAAGAAAGGAGGTAAATAATACAGTGAAGTGATAAAGGACTTCCAAAGTATGTATGCAAGGAATTTAAATGGATTTAGAATAGACATTATTTGGGAAACATGTTTAATGAAAATTACTAATATAGTCATATGGGACTATATATGTCTTTAACTCGAAAACAAAAGGAACATGTTTACATAATGGTAATTTTAATATAATTATTAATATGATGTTTTCAATAAAAGTATTTAATAATGCAATGATTCATTTGGAAAAATATAATTATAAATACACATTATTTCAAGTCATTATTAAAGTCTCATAATTTGCAGATATGTTAATACTGTGACAGACCTGGCTTCATTTGCGTTCCTGATTTTTCCTACTGCTAGAGGGTCAGGAATGTTTTACCAGCCTTCGTTCGCAAATTCTACAGTTAAATCAGTTAACAGCAAAGATCTTCAGAACACAAATAAGAATGAAAAAAAAATATCTTTAAAGAAGGAAAGAAAGAAGAGAAAAAACTGTCAGGGAACTAAGGGTAGAAATTCTTAGTAGCCTGTCTACACACGCTCACCGCTAGCTGTGCCTGCCACAGACTAGTCATACAGCTTCCTCTCTCTTCTTTATGGGGCTACTGGGTATTCATGTTAAGTCTTGCCTTCCTTGGATGCTCTCTTGAGCTAAGGACGAGGCAAAAATATAAGCTAAGTTTTTCAAGGGAATTGCCTCAATTCGTTAAACAGTGCCAACCATCATGAAGGATCACTTCTTGTTTTTCTCTAAGGGAGTTTGATGACTCATCCTGGTCTATGAATACAAACTATTCTGGAAAAAGTTCTTAGCAATTGATCACTCAACAACTAGTGGAAGCTGGGAGTTCAGCGTCTGCAAACACAGTGAGACCAAATGGTGCAAGCCAATCCCAGACCAAAGGAGCTCTTTGTGGCTTCAGCAGAGAAGACAGGAGTGGTTAACAGGGTCACAGTAGCTTTGTGTCCTGCTGGTAACCTGGGTCACCCTTAGTTTTGATCTTTGAGAAGAGAATATATCATTTTAAATCTATATTTATGGGGGATATTTTTTCTTAGAAACATATGCTTCTGAAGCAGCTTTGCTCCTGTTCTTTTAATTTTAAATGTGTTTTGTCAAGAAAAAGCAGCACAAGGATGAGCTCATTCTCATCCCCCACTCCGGGCTTGATCTTGCAGTAAAATCATAGTGCTTCATCTACAAAACCACCATTTCCATAACAACAGACACAAAATCCAATTAAAAATAAACCTTTGGTGCACAGAACTCTCTGTGGGCCAACTTCAGACTTCTTTCTTGCATTATTAAAAATGTGAACAGATTGATTTTAGAAGACAAGGCTCTTAAAAATGCACTTGATAGCCTCATTTCCCAACGAGGGTGCTCACTTAACATGAAATGTAATGGAAAGCGTACTGTGCCGCGAGCCAAGAATTCTGTTTGCAGGCCCTTGATTTGCTGCTATGGAGATGAGACCAGAGAGTGCATGCTGTGTAGCAGATGCTTTATTCCATCTCTGCATTATTATCAACTTGTCGCTGTGGAATTGAATTCCTACAAAGGTAACATCACTGTTCCCAAAGTTGCATGGCTTAGAATGTAGTGAGTGCTTTCCTCCATCTGGTCTATTCAAAGGGAACATATATCCACTTACATTATGGAACTTGCTGGCAATGAGACCCTCTGCTAGCAACCTGACTTCCTGTTTGCCCTCTGTTGCTAGCTGAAGTTTAAAAGGATAAGATTTTCTTTGGGATTGCTTTGAGTTTCTCCTACAGAATGATTGCATTGTCAGAACAACCTCTACATCCTGTGTGTAGGCCCATTTTTGAACAGCACATTGGCCTCTCAGGGTATCTTAAATTGATGCTACTAAGGACACAGTGTAGAGGCTCTACTAATGAAGGAAAAATATTTCCTGTAATCAACAATTTACTAAAACTTAGCTTCCTGTCTTCTCAATCCCTATCCACAATGGGAGGGCTCACTGACTGATCTCTTCCATTCATTTAGAAGCTAACATTTTCTATAAATTTAAAACTGCATGAAATTTTGAAAGAAGGGCATTCAGTTGTTGGCGTATGTGGTGAGTTGTTCATCTCTTTAAAGGTAAATTTATAGCCACTCAGGTTTTTAATTACCTGAAGTTCATCGAGAGTTAGTTGGTCTTTCGAGGATATCAAAACATGCCTCAATTATGCTAACATTTTTACTTCAGAAATTATGTGTGTTGGGGGCCAAATATATATGAACCCTGAGCTCATATGCTGAATTTCTAATATACAAAGTGATACATTAAAATATGTGGTCTTTGAGGAATAATTAGGTTTAGATGAAATCATGAGATTTGAGGTCTTCCAGCTCCATTAAAAGGTCCTTTCTACAGGACATGTTGCTTGAGCATTCTGAGAGAGGTACAAAGTTCCAAGGTGGGAAGAGTTTCCTTACAAAAAGTGGAAGAGAATGAAGGTTTGTTTGGCCATGTGAAGATGTTGGGAGAAAGCTGTTTTATGTAAGCTAGGAAGAAGCCCTGCCCAGAGAGCAGAACTGTTGCTTGATCTCGGGCTTCCCAAAAGATGAGAAAAGGAACTATGCATGCTAGGCTGCAGTGTTTCCTCAATGTAGCCTAAGTGGGATAGACAAAAGTTTTTAAGAAAACACAGCAAACTATTTCTTTTCTGTTGGGAATAGATTTATAAGCAATTTTGTCATTTGTTTTTACTGTGACCTAGTATTCAAGTCATAGATAGCATTAAAAATCAATAAAAATGGACTAAGATCTAGTAAGATGAAGTGAATTCTAAGTTTCAAAGGCAATAGGAAATGGAATTAATAAAGATTTGAGATCTTCCATCTCCATTAAAAGGTCCCCTCGACAGAAACTATTCCCCGGGCATTCTGAGAGAGATACAAAGAAGCCCAGGATCCTTAGCTAAGAATTTGCATGATAGCATTAGAATTACCCTGTCCAGGCTATTGTTTCAAAGACTTTCAGAAGTAGAATTATGAGGAAGGTGGATAGAAGCTCAAGGGAACTATCTACAAATGGGGAGATTGGAGACTAAGGAGAATAGAGTCATCTCCATGGTCACAGCTATTTAATGGAAGAAGCCAAGGCTCCAGGTTTCCAGGCTAGAGAAATTTAAAAGGTTTTGCCTACTATAAAGTGATCTTCTCTAAGAATACCCTAACTGGCTATGGCTTCATCATCAGTTGCTGTTTGCACTACTTCAAAGATGAAAACTAAGCAAAAAAAAGTATGTGCACTTTTGTTAGCATGTTGGTTTTTTTTTTTATCAGATCTTAATTTAAGCTATGGAACTATTAAGTTTGTCATACTATTAAGTTTGTTCAGGTGGATTGTTCTTACATAAAATACCATGAATTCCAGATGCCTCTAAGATTTACCCTTAGGAAACTTAAAGTTAACCTTAACTTAAGGTAAGGGAGACAAAGAAAGGGATGAAGGGTGTGTGTGTGTGTGTGTGTGTGTGTGTGTGTGTGTGTGTGTGTGTGAGAGAGAGAGAGAGAGAGAGAGAGAGAGAGAGAGAGAGAAACAGAGACAGAGAGGCAGAAATACAGAGATAGAAAATGAGAATATTTTACTGTCAAATCAGTGTGATCTTAGATTTTTAAAATATCAAATCTCAGAAGAAAGGAGTTACTGTATTGTGATTTATATTTTTCACATGGGGAAAGAGGCAGAAATCTAGGTTGTTTCAAGTCTGCTACATACTAACTCTGTTACTTAAATGTTTGTTCCTTGTTCCTGTTGGCCATGGTCCATAAAAGCTTATAAGAGAAACTCCTCTGGGACTACTTTCAACATTCCTTCATTCTTGGAAGGAGCAGACAGCTCTACATCACTCCCCTTCCTGGAAAAGATGTGAAAGTATCTTTAATGTGTAAGAGGCTCCTTACTGTTATTAATTCAAATATATTAATTTTGACCTGAGTGAAAGGAGGAAGACCAGATAGAAACTCAAAAAGATTTTTGTATGTGCTAAAATGAATTTTTGTATGTGCTAAAATGGAGGAACTCCAATGAATCCAGGAAAATATTGATAAGTGACAATTTGTGCTTATTAACTTTTATACTCAAATGCTAAAGGTAAAGTGCATTTTAATCAGCCTAATGGCCACACAAGACCTCACTGTAAATAATCAGTGTTCATCCAGGATCAAGAAGTACTGTATTCCATATCACGTAGTTGTGCACAGATTCTCTGGTGCATCAAATCACACAAAAGGAGGCTAGCAGGGAAATCACAGATATTTAAGGGACTTTTCTTTAAGTCACAGTAGAGGTAGGTAACTCTCTCACCTGTTCACAAAATTGGATTGGGGAAAGACCACTGTAAAGAATAAGCTGGTTGTTCTCACTTGTCTTACAATGAAGGCTGTGTCATGTGAAACTCCAGGGACAGAACTGTGGCAGTGGCTTCTATCACTGTTTTTAAACTAGTAATTATTCTTTCCGTATATAATTTTACAAACTGAACCTTAAAAAATTCACAAAAGAAGAGATACCCGGCTCCTATCTTGCACCTTGAGGCCTCATCAAAAATTCTGATAGTGTAAGAAGAAAAGTGCAGATCTCTGGTATCTGTGGGATTTACTTAACAAAGCCGCTGTGGTGGTGTGAATGTAGTTGGCCCCCATAAACTCATAAGGAATGGTACGATTAGGAGCTATGGCTTTGTTGAAGTAGGTGTTGCCTTCTTGGAGGAAGTGTGTCACTGTGGAGGTAGACTTTGGTGTCTTCTATGATCAGGGTACATCTAGTTCAGACCACTTTCTGTTGCCCGTGGATCAAAATATAGAACTCTCAGCTCCTTCTCCAGCACCACACCTTTCTGCATGCCACCATTGTGCACCATGATATTAACGGACTAAACCTCTGAAAATGTAAGCCACATCATTTAAATATTTTTTTTTCTTTAT
This sequence comes from Myodes glareolus, assembly GCF_982192425.1. Lineage (NCBI taxonomy): Eukaryota > Metazoa > Chordata > Mammalia > Rodentia > Cricetidae > Myodes > Myodes glareolus. The sequence goes on along the minus strand of NC_142031.1, from coordinate 79,492,177 downwards.
AAGAGTGGCTGTGGTCTTGCTGTCTCTTCACACACACACCCTAACTAAGACAGTCACCTAAAAATCAGGGAATAATCTTTGGCTCTCTCGTTACCCATTTTTTCTTACTCAGAAACATGCAGTCACCCTGGTCTACATGCATTTAAAGTAGATGTTCCTACTCTGGGCAGAAGTATCAGTGAGAGCCATAGGCAGCCTCGAAACTGTATACATTTTACAAGCAATGTTGAAGGAGATGGGTTTTGTTCATACACCTTCTCAACACTTAGTTCACATGTGGAGTTGCACCTTTCATCGGACATCGGCATGCATAGTAGAATAAATGTGAATCAGGAACTTGAAATTTCACATTCACTACTTTTACTCACTTGATTCTGAAATAGTCAAGCTAATTATGAAAACAAATTTAAAATACATTAGCACATGGGACTCAAACTGCTCAACAAGCATGCACTCTGCCTTATGGGGTAAGACAGGATGCACATAATGCTAGTTTCAAATATTTTAAAATTGAAAAACATGTGGGCAAATATTTTGTGAACTTCTTAAAGTGGTTTGTGAACATGGGAGTGGGGGCACTGAGAAGCAACAGAGGACAGTAAAATAAAGGCCAGGAACCTTCAAAGAAATCAACAGAGCCATCCAGATGAAATTCACAGCAGCCTCTGGAACTGAAAGGTGGATATAGCTGGATCAAGCATATCCAAACATTTATATTAGGACTCTTAAGAAAAGTAGACTTGTGTGCCACTAGGCAGAATTTTGCCAACCCTTTTCCCACCCTTTGGGTACCTATCAGCTTCTTGTGATATATCTCAAAGATGTTAAGTGCACAAACAGGCTATCTCTCCCATGCTCTTAGCCTCTGAAGCACAAAGTGCACTTTGTTTTGTTGTAGAGCCACCAGACACCTCAGTGCTCAATCTGCTTCTCCAATGGGATCACTTAGTGAGCGCGAACATTCTGAAGCTCTTCCTGCAAATCCTTCGTGAAAACCCTGCCTAGATGACAGACAGGTGGAACTCAACGAAACTTGTTTTCTAGAAGTGATTCGTCTACAGTCTCCACTTTATTAATAGTAGGTTATGTTTCACTACAGCCATCTGGGCTAGACATTACATTAATGTGAAAGTGTATATTGACATTTCCATAGTTCATAAACAAACTCTGAAAAGCAATGTATCACCAAACATATAATTTGGTTCTACATTCATATATGACTACTTTCATATATTTATATACTCCAGTTAGAGTGTACATTTATACATTTTAAAAACCATTAAATTGCCTGTGACACCTGTAATTGAATTATACATATATATATATAGAAAGAGAGAAAAGATACAGTACCATGAAATCACAGAATTATGAAAATTCAAAAGCGGTTCCTATTGCTTGTGGTATCCTCTTGTTATGTAATTATTCTTATTTATTCTAGATTGCATAACACATTTTCCTATTCATTTACATTTAGAAAATATGTTGTATCTAACAATGATGTTAGCTTTCGCAAAACCCTGACTAGAAGTGTTTTTGGTGTTTTATGTTTGTTTTCTTTGTTTTTCTGAAGAATCTGGTATGCTAGTAGGTCAGGGATGGAATATTTCCTGCTGACTGAAGAGCAACTCTATCGAGCTGGAAAGTCATAAGGTCACTATTGTAATTATTCAGTTTTGCTCTTCTAAAAAGCAGACTATAAGTTATATTGTGACAAATGTTTATACTGTGTTTCAATAAAACCTCATTAAATGGCTAGCTAGGTGGTCTGTGTTTTTACCTTGTAAGATTACACTAGTAAATAGGCAATTTAGTTTCCCATAATTTTCTACACATTGAGTAATAAAGAAATTATAATAAAAATAGTCACGTGTTTTTAGAATCAGATACTCTTGAGGAGTTTTAGAGTTACTGACACCTTTAATTCAAAGGTGACCTTAAATATTGTGATTATTATTTTCATAAAAAGAAAGAAAAGTCACAAACTAAAAACAAACTTAACTAAAATGTTTTATAAACACAAAATCTAGGATGCATTAATTAGGCTGCTTTTCCTCAGATTTAGACAGCTTCATGTTCAAGGTTGATGCTTGTGTATGTGAGAATATATGTATAAAAATAGATTTCCATTTATATCAGTTTCTCCAGGTGCCAACAGGGTTATTTGGCAATTCCCTTATCCTGTAGTGGGAGGAAGGACCCTGTGGGAAAGAAGCCAGCCTTGTCACTGTGAGAAGACAGGAAGAGAGAGAAGCCCTTGGAACTGGCAGAGATGGCTGCAGCATACAGCCCGAGTCACGCTTCTTGGCAGCCACATTTCCTGTCGGAAAATGGCATGAGAGTGTGTTACTTGGGTCATGATTATAGCACTCACAGTCTGCCATTTGACTTCATTATTAGTTTCTGGTCTGAAAATGTTTTTGAAAACCAATATTAATTTGACCTCTTTATTTTTAATAAGTTATGAAAAATATCAAAGCATGCTAATTTTTTATTAGGTGGCTCTATTTTACCTTCCACAAATTTTAGTGATCAGAGAGAGTGGGGTTTTATTTTTTTACTTCTCCCGTGAGTCAGCAGGAAATTTAATTGCAAATTGAAATTAAACATGTAAATCACACGCCTCCATTCTTCTTTTGCTCCTTTCTATAATCCCGTGTGCAAACAGGCTACATAATTTGCAGACTTAGTACAAACTGAAAACATGGAGTCCCTGCTCCAAATGAAGAATCTGAAGCTAAGGACTGGAGACCACTGCCTGAGCATGGGTCCTCCCACCGCATATGTTCGGGCAGTACTAGTTAGCAGTATAAAGTTTGTATTTAACTGATCTTGAAGCATCTTTCTGAAGGTTTATATTCAGGAATGTACATGCAAGACAAAGTTGAAATCACTTTTACCACATAGTCTGCATATAATTGCATGTCCTGTGGGAGACCAGAGAACTGCCCCTGGTCTGTCCTGCTGGTGGGGTTTAACGCCAGTAACTAATTGTACTTGGTGACAAAACAGTTCTCTAAAATCCACAAAAGATAGATGGCCAGCCAAATGAGGTAACTCCAGTCTGTGTTCTATTTCTCCTTCAGCACTCTTTGATTCTTTAGAGGCTTGAAAATGATTCAGAAGAACTTTATGGAGAGCTGTTTGCCTTCAAAATTAAGGACAGACACACAGTGTTTCACTAAAATATTAAAAGTATCCTTTCCTATTAAAAAGTACTTCTAGCAAATAACGTAAACCAAATGTTAACTTCAGCATGTCTATTCTTTAAAATCTGAACACTAACCACTGAGGAAAGGCATGTTTGGAACCTCCCTCCACCTGAGAAACCCAACACATTAACTTCAGTGTTTCTATGTTGATTAGATTGCTACGTAAAAAGATCCTTTCTGTTTTTGTTTTATACTTTGTAAAACATTATTTATGTTGATCTGGAGCAGCTGTTCTGGTGGGAACTTGAGCAACACACATCTCTTCCCTGTGCCTCAGATAGCACTGGAAAATATGTTAATAAGAGAAATCATTTGTCTACAAATTGGCTCAATGCTTTTTATCACTTAAAGCAACATCTGCTATGGGGTGTGTTCTCATGATAATAACTATTATCAATATTATGCTGTCATTATTTTCTTCCGGATGAATTTGAAAACTCAGAAAATGTAGCAATTATCTCTTCTTGCTCAGTACCCTTGAAAAAGAATGAGTCGCTGAGTATTTGCTGAAAGGTTAAATATTTTTTTTTTTTTGAATCAGTGTCTCGATGTCATTCTGGCTGTCCTTAACTCACAATGCAGACCAGGCCAGCCTTGAACTCACAGAGACCTGCCTGCCTCTGCCTCTCTGGTGCCTGGATTAAAAGTGTGGGCCTGGCTAAAAGGTTAATTTTTATTTATTTTGTGCGAATTTGCTTTAGGCAGATGAATGCTTAATTTAAGACAAATGATTAACGAAAAGTCACCCCAGTGACTTTAAGTGCTTCTATTCACAAAGACAGCTATGTCCCTTGTTTTAATGCTCAGAAGTATGTAATATGTTAAGTCCTATGGCTGGCAAGCTGATAACTATTTGGGACACCCCTCTCCAGTTGCTTTGACAATAAGCTTAAAAAGTATGTCTGTATGACTAAAGAGAGAAAAAGGACCTGGGATCAATGTTAGAAATTTCTAGGGGCCAAGAGGAAGTCAGCTTAAGTCCTATGGGAGATTAAGTCTTCACACTTAAATTTGAAACAAGCAGATAAACATGCATTTTGTTGGTAAGAGGTTTGACATCTGAGGATTGAAACTGAGGCCTCAAGGTATATCTCTTCATTGCGGTGCCTTCATTCTACTACAAATTTCATTGTTTATTGATTCCTCCATTTCATTGCTGCCTAAACGTCATCCGTGTGGGAAAGTGGACAAAGAGAAAACCGTCGTGATATTGATTGTACCCATTTATGACAGATCAGGATAAATACCTCTGATGTTTTCCAATGGGAAAAGTCAACAGTTTAAAAATATATTCTACCTTTCAAATACATAATTATATCCACAACACAGTAAAATAATCACAAGATAAACAAATATACTGCTCAGAGAATGTTTCAGAAATAACTCTCCTCAAACCTACTCTAGCTCAACTTACAAGCTTAGAAATATGCAGAATAAAATAAGCCAATTAAAAAGAAAGTAAATATCTGGACTGTGATTTTATTTTAAGGTTTATAAAAAAAGTTCATTTCCAAGAAATGCTCATCACATAACAGGACAGCTAGTAGGTGTAAAATTAAATAGTAAAGAATCAATATGCTTTCATGTAAGTTAAAATATATTTGCTGTTCATTTATTTGATAAAAGGGTTATATTGATCTACATTAGTGTTTATTTAAATTCACCTTATAAAACACCCATGCAGAATCACCCTGTCTTAAATTTTAGGAATTAAAGTGCATATAGTTTCTAAGCACATAAATATTAATCTATATATAAACTGACATTGCATGAACAGGGTTATCATCATAATGCAAAGATTATTTGATTAAATAAATTTATCTCGCAAGAATGTATAGAGCAGCATCTGCTCCGTGTCACTCTACAACAGTGGTTTGATTTGTGCTTTGTCTTCTGCATCTTCAAAACTCTCATAGCTTATGTGAAGTTGACTACCATTAAGGATAGGCCTGGTCTCACAATATTTAACTAATCCTTGGATTTTGGGAAATATTCTTGATATTCCAAAAGTCAAAAGCATGCCAGTGAAAAATAGGATTAAGCTACTTTTCTTGAGTTTTCCTTTGTCCTTTGCTTTCATTTAGGGGGAGAACAGTAGACATTTAGAAATCTGTGCCTCTGTTTTAAGCGTCAATCAGAGGCCTCTTTGCTGAGAAAGCACATTTTAAGGAATGTGGCTAGAAAGCTGTTCTTTGAAGTTGTTCTTTTTGTTCCAGTCTTCCATGACTACCTAGATTTATGGGCTGCCGAAAAGCTGCCCTTGGCACCCAAGATTAGAGAGCAGAAAATATTTCTGATTATAACACAAGGACTGCTATATCCTTCTTTATTTGGACTTCAATATGCAAAAAGCAGTGATAATTCTTTTAATTATGATTAACTTAATTATTAGACTAAGTCTTAGTCCCTAAGTTTAGTTCTGTGATAATTACTTGACATTTTATTTGAGAAAATACTGGAACTGCTTTTTTGGATCAACATCTTCTGATATGAACAGCTTGCCTTACTTATCAGGAAGGGGTGCTGCACAGTGATGGACCAGCCAGTGCAATGACTCTCAGAAAGAAAATTTCTCTCCCAGTTAATGTGGGTTGGCTGAGGAGACACCGTGAAAACTCCTCCAAGCTCCTCTCCCAGCATTCTTTTCTGGTTAGTATTCCAGGGAGCTATACTAGCCCTTCCCCGAGAAGGCCACAGTCAGTGGCACCTTACACTATCTAGAAACATCTAGAAGCATTTCATCTGAGGATTTCCTTGTTTGGCTTGTTGTTCAAAATCATATCCTCAAAATCCTTTGAGAAAACTGAGAGTACTGGTGCACTGTGATAGAATCTGATTTTGTGTGTTCTCGCTGTTTGCCATTAATTGGTTATGTGCCCTAGAATTTCTATAAATCATATTGTCATAAAATATGAAATAGACAATAAATGAGTTTTAAGACACACCATTTAACTATAATTGTTTATGAAACATACTAAACTTAATGTGTGTACCATGGGCTATCTGCATAAAAACACATATACACGGTGTCACCCCATAAGTATATATTATACAAATGTGAGTGGTTAGAGCACTAATATGCTAATAAAAGTTTCTTTGAAGTTTTAAACCATACACTTCTTTATTTACTGTTCCACAAAGCTTCTAAATGTCACTATAATTTCTTGTTACAAAATTAATCTTTTCAAAAAGACATTCATGAACTAGAGAGACGGCTCTGCGGTGAAGAGCACTCTCTGGTCTCGTAGAGGACCCAGTTGGTTCCCAGCATCCTGCAACACCAGCTCCAATGCATCTGACACCTGCTTCTGCAGTGTGTGAAACCTGCACGTCTATGCCCATATAGCTACACACAGATTTACATGGGCCAAAATAAAAGAGAAATTTAATATGCCAATAGATTTAAGGTGTGCATGGATATATTATCTATTGTAGGAGAAAGCATGCTAAATAAATGGTTGTGAAAATAATTTTTTAAATTTCATTTTGATAGGACATTTACTTTTATCTAGTTTTGATGGCCTTTCGATTGAAAAGTAAAGAAAATTTCATACCATGAATTAGAAGGTGGATATGATAAACAAAAGCAAGAAATTAGTCACTAACACCTGACCAACAGAAAGACATATTTTCAAAAACGTTGGAAAACTGCTCTCTTTTTCTCCTCTCTCCCTCTCCCCCTATCTATCCCTCCCTCTCCCTTTTGTCTCCCCCTTCTCTTCCCTCCCTCTCTCCTTTCCTCCAACCTTGGGATAGAAGCCAAGGTTCTACTACAGGCACCTATTCTAGCACTTAGCTACTCTAGACCTTCAGTAAAATAGTATTTCTTATATCTATTGGTTGAAATTATTTTACTAGTAGATTGTATAGTTTAAAGGACTGTCAAAGTACTCTTCAGAAAATAAATTTTCTGAGCTGACTTATTAGACTAAATTTTCAGACATAAGATAATTGGGTTTATATTTACAAGATCTGTTTAAACAAATAAATTTCTATTATGTTTGGAGTTATGGTCAGGATTCATATGTGTAGTTATTGACAATTTTTTTATAATTTTGTGTTATTATATTCATTATCATTGTCTAGGTTCTCTACTGCTCTACTTATTTCTATACTATTTATGCAGTGAATAAGTTTACATTATAAGAATGTTTCAATAATTATATCAAGTCATTTCCTTTTCATTTGAAGAGAGTTTTTGAAATTTATGAAATACAGATTAGAAGTTTATTACTTGTAAATGTTAGTTGGGTTTCAGTTTTTTTCATATGAACTACTCTACCCTTTTCATTTTATGGCATGTAAAATGGTTCAGCATTACTTACCTTCTGTAGCAGTGAGTTAGAATTTGTATTGGAAACTTCCTGATTCTAGATTCATGATCAAATTTCACTAGTTCATTACATTATTCTCATGTAAATTTAAAACATTTGTAATTTTTATATATAGCTCCTCCTTGTTACCTTCCCTCTTTTTTTCCTTCTCTTCATTCAATCCTTTCTATTTTTTCAAAAGTCTCACATAGGCAAGATAAACCTTAAATTTACTGTATAACTAGGAAAACTTTAATTTCCTAGTCCTCCCTTGTCTACTTCTAAGAATGTGAGATTATGGGCATCTGTACATGGGCATTGGCTTATATTGTACATTTCTAAAGCAAGTTTATGTATACACATATATATATAATCAGCAACTTTGAAGTTCCATTGGCTTTAACAATTCTATGCATAAAGCATTGAAAGTTTGAATTTAAGTCAAAGATCTGTTAATCGTGATGAGAAGTTACATTAAGAAAACAATTAACAAAAGAGTAAAATTAAGGTCAATATAAATCATAATAATTTGAATAACTTATCATTTACTATTTTCTGAAAATTATTTTCTCAATATATTTCTTAGCCATGTTGCTCTTTGCTTTCACTGAAAAGGAGCAAAGAAAATAAATTAATTCTGATACCCCTTCTATTTAAATAATGTTTTCCACTCAACTTACATAACAGTGATGTAGTGAAGAGTTACCATCTACAGAGCAATTTTATAGCCACAGTAAAAATAATTTTGTTATACAGTTCAGAGAATTAGCTTGTGGAACTCTGGCAGTCCCAGTGCCCCATTTGAAGATAGTGTACCATGTTGTTTAAGGGAGCTGATTATATCAAGAGTGAACATTCCCTACCAATGCTAACCATTTGTTAATAGGTCAAGGATGCCTTGACTTGATAGCTCTGACCAATGAGACATTGAGAAATAATGATCTCACTCAATTCTTCAAGCAGGGTTTAGAGCTACAACACAGGGTAAACAGAGAAGGAGCAACAATGTGAAAAATAAAGACAGGCAGCACAGACCAAGCCATGAATAAAAACATTCACAAGGTGAAAGGCACCACTAGCCCACTAAAGACATAGGAAAGCCGCAACAGAAGAGAAGCAAGGAGAAATCAGAAGAAAGGAGAGGAGTGACAAAGATATCAGAGGGACAAAAAGAACAGACAGCTTATGATTATAATTACAAACTGTTGAGAGGGAAGTTTTGGGAGGGCAGCAATCCCTCATAGTTAAAGCAACAGAGATTAGCACAATCCACCAGTGCTTGAACCCTTTTAATATCCGCAAACTGTCTGTCATGACTGAAATTAACTCATATTTGGCTGATTCTTAGTGTACCCTAATAACAAGACTTTATGACTATGACTGTCCTAATGTATGTAATTCTCAGATATGGAACAAATTTAATCCACTATGAGCACTGAAGAACAATATTTTCTTAAGTACTAACTAGTAGTGTTCTTTATGAATTATCTTTGTGACTGGGTAGGAAGGGATAGCAATGGTGAGATCTTATCAAATGCTCAAATGTATATTTAATTAATGGTCAGGATACTATATTTAGTAATGTTATCATTTGCCATAATAAAACTTGTATTTTATAAAGTGGTATTATCCATCTTAAAACATCTGAATCCATGTGACTTGTAACTTCATGGGAACACAACAGAATTTCGCTGTGATAAAAGATGTTCTAAAATTTTGAAAACAGAAAATGTAGATGCTAGACATATTTTGAAATCTATGCATATGATATATGTAAGGCAATTTGCAAAATGAATAGTCAAATAGAAAACATCTTTCTATGAAAAAAATTTAAATCATCAAACAAAATTCTCAAAAATTTCAAAAATTCTCTATTTCACATTCTAAACCACTGTACCCAAATAAGATGTATGTATGCATGCTCATTTAAATATATGCCAGACTATAAAGATTACAGTCCCCCATCCTACCAGGAATTAACTGTACGATGACTGCTGACAGATAGGCACTTCCTGTTTAGTGATTTTTATTAATTGAACTCCATGATCATGGTATTTATTTCCATATTTCAAATAAGTAACTAAAAAGGTACAAGCCATTAATAATTTTATATGTATAAAGCTAGTAGTGCTAACTTTAAAGGAGCTATTTGATGGATATTTTGGATTACTTTTAGGTATTACTATTTCTTGGAGATTAGATGCTGTTTTAATTACAAGATTTTGAACTCTTATTGGTCTTTTTGATTGTATAGAAATTGGCTGCTTCTGGAACTAAATCATTACAAGTACAAAAAAGATCAACTGTACAGGAAAAAGACAACACTTCTTCCTTTATAACTAATGAAACTCTTACCATACACATTTCAATAAGAAACCTAAAAGCAAAAGAAAAAAAGTACTTCTGTCCACCAACAAGTAGTGGCTAATCATAGTTTCACTCTTTTTTTTTTATTGATGATCTGTGAAATGTTACATCCCCACCAAATGACAGGGAGGGAAGGAAAGAAAGATAATTTGTAGAAGAAAACAGAAAGGACAACAAATAGAAAGAAAAAAGTTTAAAAAGAACAAAATTTCAAAGCAAGTATATACAGATGTTTGTCTGTTCAACAAATATACAGCCAGCATGGTGTACTCATTCAGCGACATTTCATTATAGAAAAGAAAACATTCACTTTATAGAAAAAAAAGAAGAAAGAAATATCAAAGTCAGAATTATTTTGTCAGAATTTTCTTAGGTTTTTGTTGTTGTTGTTGTTGTTGTTTTTGACAATGTTGGCCTAGACCAATGTTTACAAAGCCATATTCATTGGCAAAAGGGAATTTTTTTCATTCAGCACTAATCAGGAAGTATGCCTTCACTGGGCTTTAGATAGATTTCTGACTGAATAAATAGTGATCTTTTCTCTCATTTGGAGCAAGGTAAATTTCTGTCTTTCATGTAAGCCGTGAGATTATTCAAATTAGATACAAAATCTTCTATCTTAAATCTTTCTCTCACCTACTGTTGCCCTATTTATGCAGCCCTGAAAATAATCAAGAAAAGCTATATTCTTCATTCTGCTCCTCACAAACTTAAATGTGCAGATGACTCAAATAGGCTTCCTTTAAATTCCATTCAAATTTTAGGAGCTGTCTAGATTTGTGACTATATCCAAACCCCTCTGTTTAATCTTAGCTGCTTGCTTTCTGTTGAAAACCTACAATTTTCCTAGATGTTTTATATTCCATTACTCTTAATGCTTTTCTAAAAATAAGAATTCATGAAACTGTTTCTTATCTTTCTTTCCATTCTACACACATTCAGCTAATAACAGTAACACAACTCAAATTTTCTGTATTTTTCTTTTTACCTGTTATTTCTTACTGTCCTCTATCCCAGGTGGTAGACAACACCAGTCACTCCGGGGCAATTATTTATAAACTCGACAAAACAAACTCCCATGTTGGGAGAACAAGCAGAACTCTACCTCCTAGAGTCGTCTCCTCTTCAGGTACCAGGCAGCTCTGAACTGCATATTCGCTCCATGCTAATCTATGCCTTCCCCCAGAATGTACGTCTATCTATTTAAGTAGCTTTGCCAAGTGACAGCTTGATCACAGCAATCTAAAATGGCTTAAGTGCCACAAGTTGACATTTTGCATTCTTTTATTGCTTTTCATTTTTATCTACATAGAAAAAAATGGTGATAACTAATATCCAGTTGATCTTTTCATTTTGGTAATAAAATGATAACACAAAGATCTTATTATCTACCCCAGACATCCATCAAAGTTTATTTTCCAATAACAACACTACTTAGAATCTTGCTTATCTCTTTCCAAGTCAAAAGTGAGGTTAAGTACTTGGCTTTAGATTCCCTTTTGCCTCTAGGACTGGTGTTTTGTGTTGTAAAAGACTTTGAACTTCAACCCCTGGCATTTTGTCCACATAAATATCTTCTGCAATTTTGTTAGTTAGGCATCTTAGATGAATCGCTTGGTGTGATTAAACCAAAAAATAGTTGAGAGCTGTACCTACTGAAGTAATTGTTTTAGCCCCAAAGAGATTTTATTCTCATATGGAAAGAAGAAGGAAGGGAACAGAAGAAAGCCACGTTAGAGGTCTAGAAAGAAACAGAGAAGCAGTAGGAAGGAAGAAGGAGCAGGGAAGGAGGGGAGACACCCACAGAACACAAACAAAAAGGTAAAAGAAAACAAGCAAAACAGAGACCACAAATGTATTAAAATCCATTTCTCAGGCTGGGAGACAGTCAAGTGAGTGAATTGCTCTCAGGCCAAGAGTGAGGATGTGAGCTTGGGTCTCTCTATGCGGTGCTTATAGTCTCTGCACTGGAACATGGAAGTAGTAGCTCACTTAATAGAGGGTCTACCCAATTGCTGAGCTCTAGGTCTAGTGATACACTCCATCTCAAAAAAATAAGGTGTAAAACTACAGAGAAAGGGAGCTGGTACTAACCTCTGGTATTGGAAAGGACCTGAACATCCTCTTTCTTCTTCTCACTGCACACACACACACACACACACACACACACACACACACGCGCGCGCGCACACACACACACACACACACAATGCACTGCTTTAATGGCTTCATGCTTTCCAGTAGGCAAGAATAATATTCTGTGATATGCCACTAGCACAGAAAAACAAAACCTATTGAAAATAACAAGCAAATAAAACAAACAACAACAACAAAAAACCAACAACAAGAAAATTAAATCCTTACTATGTCCACTACAAAATGAAAGTAGTTACTTCTATGGCCATTAGGACTCACCCATGCGTAATAAGTGCATGTTTGACTACCATACTTTTTATATCTTTCAACTTCAAAGATTATAGCTCTAAACACTTATAATAATAATGCTTAGAAAAAGGAACAATATTAAGTAATCAAATACATCACTACAAAGGCTATTTTTTTTAGAAAAAAATCAAGTATAATCTAATCAGTTTAAATATACTGTTTGGAATCACTGAGTATCCAATTTGAGATCAGATGTCTCTTGTTGACTCTAAGATTTAAGGAGACTCCAGGTTATATGGTTTTGTAATGAAAAGAATAATAGCAAAATTTTGTACAAACCCTACAAACAGTGCATCTGAGAAACTTTTGCATGGAATAGAAACTTCCTTTTGCAAATTTTTTTATAATCTTAAAACACTTAAGTCGTTTAATATTATGGAACTGCCAAGACACTGCCAAATACATTTTTGCAACATTATTTCATATCCAATAGTTGAGGATCAGATTAAAAAACACTTTTTTGACACTTTATTATAATTTATCTCATATTAGTATAGTTTTACGATGTTTTTTGTCAAGTAGCCTACAACTTTTTCAATTAATTCAAATATTTTTCATCTTTATGTTAAATGGATGTAAATTCTCAGTCCTTTCCTATCTAACTGTACTAAATTATCTTTATTTACTCAGAAATTGTCTTCACTAAAAGGAAGTGTTTTTTGTTGCTGTTGCTGCTGCTGCTGTTGTTGCTACTGGTTTTTTATTTTTCTTTTTATGCAATTGCATTACAAAATTATTGAGTCATGGTGTGGTGGCTTGAACTGGAAGTTCCCTTTCCCCCGGCTCAGGTATTTGGACACTTGGTTCCCTCTTGGTAGCAATGTTTGAGGAGATTATTGGCAGGTGCAGTTTTGGTGGAGGAAGCAAGTGCCTGGTTGGGTTGGAGAGTTCCAGATCTCATGCCACTCTCAGGCACTGCGCTCTACCAGATGTGAGCTCCCACACTCCTGTTCCTTCACGTCTGCAGCCTGTCATGAGGGCTCTTAGTTCTCTGCAGCTGCATGTCCAAATAGCTTCACTTCCGACCAGCTGTTTCTGGTCTTAACGCTATTGCAACAGAAAAGTGATCAATGCACAGGACAGTCAGCTTTTCTCAGAGAGGAAAAAAAAGAAAGAAAAAATACTCTCCCTGCCCCGTTCCCTTTCAGGTGATCCTGAGCAGAGGACAGTCGATATTCATACATGATGGTGTTTACCTTTTGGTTCATGTGTTTTCAGACTGACCACAATCTAATTCTAAGATGCACGGAGAAAACAGTCTTGCTGATGTTGTCAGAGGCATGGGAGTGAACTGAGCCTGGTCTGCAACACTTTTCCTTCACCATCCAAAAATCAAAACATTTAAATTTCAAGTAAATGTACAGAAATGAATCTCAGATGGCTTGTGCTCAATCTGAATAATTTAGAGGATAAGTTCTCAATTGGCGGGAATTCTTTTGTTATAGTCCATTTAGTACCTGTGGTAATTTTCTTAAAATATATCAATTGAAGTACTTCATAATAATATTTCAAGTGAGTGAAGTTATGCAAATGTGACATAATAGGTGTGTATTGATTACCAAAGTGTCAGACAAGCTTAGTGTTCACAAAAGTTCTGCACAATAAATTGTTCCTTATAGTTAGGTCAAGATACAAGTATTTCCAATTAAATTTTGGTTGAGTATCAAAAGCACTGTGAGGGAAAGCAGGAGAACATTATTTGATTCACAAATCCCTAACTACCCTCAAATTCCACTCCTCCTCATGAAACCCATTACATTTGCTCAGTGCTCCCCAAATAAAACAAAGGCAAAAGAAAAAAAATGAAAACATTACCTTGTCATTGACCGTTTCTTCCAGTGACTATTGTCAAGCTAAGGCCTGTGTAGTCCTGTCCGAGGTGTACACTGAAAGCTCGAGATCCACTCATTTAATTCAAGTAGTCAAGTGTGACTTACACTACTTTAACAAGGAAAAGAATCACTAACCAGTGAAAATCTTTGCCTTCAATGTTATTATTATATGAAATATGCAAAGTATGGAGAAAGACTCTTCATAGTACCATATCAGTAGAGCCTCATAGCAGACAATGACGATTTGAGTCTAAGAAGATTAATCTATAATATATATATACATACATATACATTTGTATGTATGTATATATATATATATGTATAGTTTGAAGTAATTGTAACTAAGGGACAGAGAATTACATTTGACCTGGTTAATTCCATTAATTGTCGGAGTGTACAATTTTTGTTTCATAAATTTAAAACTTAATGTTTCATTCTGTGTTTAATACAAAGAAAATAAAAGAAATACATAAGGGGAAGGTGTCAAAAAGAATATTTTCCCCACATGAAATCAATAAACTCTACCATTGTATTAAGGCACAAATTTACCTTTGAGGAGAGCTACCAACTTGCCCCTGTCTGCACTTCTGGGCACTGGGCCATAGATCCATAAAAATCAGACCTATAAAACCTAAAAACTTAGTTTTTAGGAAGGAATACAAGAGAATGATAGGAGAGGAGCTCATGTAAACTTAAAATTTCATTAGCTCAGAGAGATAATTTTTAGGCATTATTTTGGTTTTGATCATTTTTAGGTGCTTGGCACTGCTGGTTTAGTTTATAGCTCAATTTTATTCTATTTATCAAACTCACGTTTGTTTTGCTTAAAAATATTACCACGCATGAGGACAAATATTGTTTGTCTTAAAACTCAAACATATTCAATAGTAAGTGTTTATTTTTAAAAAGTTATTTTGCTTTTGCAATTTTTTTTCCTCAGAAAAGGGGTTGTTGGCCTTTGGAAACACAAACAAATATTTTGAACGCCCCAGCAACTCACAGTCATCTTTCTCCCAGGGCCAGAGACTGGAATCTTAACATGGCATTGAGAAATGAGAGATGTATTAGAATTATTTTATTAAGTAGTTAATGAATATGAGGTCATTGGAAGAGCTTTCTTTATGTGGTCAGCAAAACCTGGAAAAGAAAAAAATCTAAACATTCACATAAATGGAATAGATTTACTTAATAATTAATTATAGAACTCAAAATAAAACCACAGCCCTTATATCCATTCAGATCTCCATCAAAATTCAAATAAAACCCAGTCCATGCATCTTTCTGGCTCAGCATTTGGCATGCATATCACATTTAAATGATTTTAGTTATTTTTGTATATATATGATCAGGATGTAAAAATTCATCACGTACATTTTCTTAATAATTAAGAATTAACTCTTCAGGTTCATAAACTTTCTAAGAATATAGGATGGTGAAGAACACATAATATCTATGTAAATTTTTGTATGAATATAGAAGGATGATTAATAATTCTCAAAATAAGGAAAGCTAAATATTTATATTTTTGAGTTAAGGGATAGAAAGAGAAGAAAATAAGGAACAGGGTATTTTACCCTATTTAATAATGAAGGAAACTCCTGGACCTCAAATTCTGACCAAATACCAATGCACAATCTGATGCCTCTATAGACGCCTGTACATTCTGTTTCCAAATATGTGCCAATTCTTTCCCACATAGGAATACATTATATAGATATGTAATCTATGTAAAATTATATAGGAATTTACCTAATGTGGATGAGTAAATATAGGATGAATTTTTACACCCCAGATGATGGACTGGTATGCTTCAAGGTGAGATCATGAGTTCTGTAGATGCATTTGTCTTACTCTCTCTCTTTTCCTTGTCTAGCTTACATTGCAATGGAGGAAGAACAGTTTAAAAATTTTGAATAGGCACTTACTGGAATTACAGTTAATCCTGATACAATCTAGATGGGGAAGAATAGATGAAAAATGAATATTTATCCTTCAAGGTAATAGCTGCAGACATCCAATAAAATTACAGTCCACCCTTCCGGGGACAGACACATGCAAATTTGGCCACTCCATATCATTATTCTTTATATATTCTGGAACCCATATTTATTGTTATAAAATTGTACCATTGAAAACAAAAGAATGTTTAAAAATATGGCCAATTCAAACAGAGCTACATGGTGACAAATCTAAGTGAGAGAAGAAGTAGATAACTGTCAAAGATGCTTGATTCAGACTGGCTGCAACAATCCTCCCCATATGTGAAAGAACATACTATTATTCTCAGCAAAAGTTAGAAGTGCTCCGTCACAATGGGGTACAGTGCAAGCTCAGCTAGTCTCAGACATCTTGGACCTCCAAAATCTAATATCCCACAAAGGCTGACAATTTTTTTTTTTACAACTGCAGTAGTCAAGTGGAGAAAGAAATTAAAATCATTTTTTCTCATTCTAGTATCATGCATTATATGTATATATTTCTCTTTTGATTTTTATTTTCTGGGGCACAAAATGTTTACAACCAGATGTTGGTCAGTTCCACACCTTGTATTCTTTGAAGGAGAAAAGGAACAACCGCATGGACCTTTATAAAGTACATTGGCTGTGGAGCAGGCAGCCATCCTGGGTAGCATGCAGGCCTATGCCTCTATGATTTGCTATCAGTGCTATCTTTATGCACAGAGGATCACAGTTGATAGTATAGTTCTGATTTTTCTTTTTCATCAGCTTGCTTCACATAAAAGCAGATACAAAAACGGAATGTCTGGTGTGGATAACACAATGGTTATTTTTAAAGAACTGCATGGAATGTTTTGATTCTATTTTATGGAGAGATAAATAGATTTTTGGCTCTTATTTTATTTTAATGCCTTTGGGGAACATGAAAAATATAAACCTAGATTCTGTGTCCATATAGCTAAGTTTGTCATGTGTCGTCAACCGCATCAGAAAAGTGGTTGCAAACAGCCAAGGACCAGTAGCTACACAACCCCTTCTGCAGAATGCTTTGCTGGTGAGAATCCTCTAAGTGTTCAGACTTAGAGCCATCAGCCTGTTAGTGCAATTAAGCCAGTTAGTCCATTTTCCTGTAGTAACCTATCATTGTCACTAGAGGGAACTCTAGCAGAATAAACTGTAGTGTATTTTTAAAAACTATATTGTTTAGCTTAGTTTAACTTGCATTAACTAAGTGCAATTAATTGCAATAGGTTAGCAAGAGTTGCCTTGGTATTTTATGATCTACCACTCTCCCCATAACAAATGTAGGTAGGGTTGTCACAAATGTCACCTGTTGTTTTGTTAATCATCTTTCTAAAAATAAATGAAATACACGGTTTCAAAGTCTGTTTTTCTTCCTCTCATGATTCATCTGTGCGTGCATGTGTATATGTGTGCATGTGTGGTGTGTTTGTGTGTGAGTGTATGTAATTAATACTGACATAAAGCACAGTAAAACCTCATTTATTTTCACTTATCTTGGTTGGATTTGATGATGATATTGAAACTCATTGGGCAGAATATTAAATCTTCGCTTGGTATGGAGGCATTTTGAGGAAGGGCCCCTATAAGTAAAGATTCTGAAAGGCCAAGCTGAGGTAGAAAGCTAAGTTCCAGGATTCAGGAGAAGCTCATGGTGGAACTTGCAGGCAATCGGGATCTCATTAGGGAGGAACCTTTCTTCCCCATTCACTGAAGTAAACTTCTAAGCTTGCCCCTTCACAAGATTTCACAACTATATTAATTTGAGGTTAGATTAGTTAAATTTAGCTAAAGAATAAAAAAGTGCTCAGCTTTTAAAATTCCACATCAATTTTTTTTTAGTTTGTTCTGTTTTTACTCCGTCATTCCTGTATATCGGTGAGGTTTTACTGTAGCTACTCTCCTTGAAAGTCCACTTAATCAGGAAAGCATTACCTCTCTGCAAAGGAGTCTGTGTCCTTATTGTTCTCGTGGCTGTTTGCTGCGGGCCGCAGACTTTGGGCATTGAAGGGTTGTGGATTGCTGAATGACAGCAAAATATCCCACACAGTACTTCAAAACAGAAAAGGTGGTGGAGCATAAAGATGACTATTCAAAGGAGAAGCCCATGGAGTAAGTGGGAACAACCACTGGTCTAGGCGCAAAGTGTAAATGGGTCCTTCATGTGCATGTTATCTAACACATGCTACCCTTGTTTGTTTATTATTTATTTATTTGTTTGTTTTATTCATTAACTCATTTATTTTGCAAGGGTGTCATCTATCACCCATTAGAACATCAATAAATATAACAAGAAAAAAATCCAATTTGAGACATCTTAAAGCCTCATAATTCAAGGTTTCAAAATTATCTCACTGATAGGGCTTCCCCGACCCCTCTTTGGTAGGAATCACAAAACACTAAATCGTGTAGAACATAAAGAAGTGGTGCCCAACAAAGCATTAATTAATTGTTTTAAATTTCCATAGCAAACAGACTAGTTGATAAATATTTGCAGGCAAAACTGAACAAAAAGTGAGAGTGTCCGCTTAATGGTGGAAGGCATATTGTTACCTAGATTGACCGTGAGTTTCACGCGCCCTGCATCCAGCTCCAGTCGGAGGGTATCTGCGGAGTCTCTAGAAGTGGTCGCCATCAGAATACCGTATGCACGCTGGGATCTGAACCGTAAAGACACGTCCTCAGCCTCAGTGTGCATCACCACCGGGAGCTGAATTTTCATGAACATACTTCCATCATAGCTCAAAACCGTTGCCTCTGTGGGTGAAAATTGATACAGTTCAGTTTTGGTTAGTATAGTACATGCACACTTGGGAAGGAGGAGTATGCTGAAGTGCTCTTGACATGACATCAACGGCTAAATCAACGCATCAGCTACAGAAATGAGTTTCTTGTTGCGTAATGGCAAGGGACACTCTTGCAGAGACTTTTTCATTTGTCAAGTATATGTTACCACTCAGAAAGCTGCTCCCCGTATAGCATATGCTACAGGAATATCCATATGAGGCTATAAATATTTTACAAGCATTTCCTTAGTAAAAAAACATAGGTCATGCTGTTTTGAATAGCTATAGTCTAATCCTGGTTAGAAACAGCGCAATGGTGCATGTGTGCATGAACCGTGAGGGCTCTCACTATCTCTGACGTTAGTCAGCCTTGCCTTGGTTCTCAAGGATCACTGATGAGCAGAAGCCCAGGGGTGCTAGAGGAAGATATCTAGAGCCAGGGCTGGGTAGAAAATTCGGGGATGACCCCAGAAACTACTATCCATCATTTTTATACTATCTTCTCTAAAGCAGAAATATTACAGAAACACAGAATTCATCCTCTCTACCAAAGTTAATATTCCAAAGAAGAAAATAAGAACCAACAACATGTCAACAGTAAGCAATGAGAATTCTACTTTGTGATTAAGCTTAATGAGGAACTTTTTAGAGTTACCTTAAAACATAATCTTATTTTCAGGTTCCTGGACAAATAAGAAATTATTTTAAATGTCTGTAAGTACAAACTTAGTTTATAAAATACCGAATGGCCAGCAAATCATCCATAATTGTACACATCGATTAGGGGTGGGGGTAGGAATCGGGGTTTGTGTGCTATGCTTTTATAAATTAATGTACACAGAAGTCACAAACACTTTATTAAACACGTAAAGAAACTGGTGGCAAAATCGCTGATGACAGTGCTTCAAGAAACAGCTCCCCCAGTGTTAGGTACCATTTGGTACTGCAGCATAAAGAAACAAGTATGAGTCATGCTGCTTCTGGGAATTCAAAGTGTCATTTAATAAAAGAAAAACTACCTGGTATGAAAATAAGCTGAAAATTCTCATCAATCTTGGCTATTTACACAGGATAGTCATTAGCTTTACAGGTGTTATTGTGTTCATAATTAAGATTTTATTCTGGTGTGGCTTTCAAAGTTTATCTTTCTGAAAGTCTGGACAGTCAAGCAGTTTCCAGGAGACTTTAATTATCAGTTTTTCTCATTCAAGGCTTGAATGTGAAACCTGAATCTCTCAAAGTATCGCCCTCTGTTTCTAGGACTCCTTCCTTTATCCTCCGCTCTCTCCATGCAGTCTGGGATGAATGGATCTAAACCGACCTGTGAGCTCTCTTCCCTTTTCTGCTTTGCGCGAAGACATCTTCATCTATTGCCCATTTGACATCTCCAGGTAAAATGGAGTTATAGTCTCATTCTTAATTCACCTTTCTACAAATGAACACACTGTAAATGTACTCCTCTAATCCCTTCCCTCTCACTAAATGATGTTTACATTACTGTACAAAGTCCATTCTGTGGATTTCTCTTACTCTTTCTACCATGTGCAGTCTGTTTTCAAGTTTATAGACCATCATGCTATAATTATACTTTTTCTTTAAAATCTCAGTTAGTGGCTTTTTACCTTTTTACCTTACTATTTGAGTCCCTATTCTCTTTTGTTATTTCTGTGGACTAGCTATGTCTACTCTTCCTGCACACATCAGCCAAGTTGAACGGTTACAGAGGGAAACCTTTCCTACTAGATAGATAAATCATGCCTCTTCTTTGCTTTTGCAATTAGAACCCCTCTGTCCTCAGTTCTTACTGCCATTCTCTCCAGTTAATCTAGGCCACCCACTCCAGGTCCATTCATTATTAAATCATTTGCACTCACAAATGCCTGTATGTGGAAATTTCTCACCCTACATCTATTAATTTTTGGTTCTTTCAGAAATCTACATTTTTTGGTGAAATGTTCTTCTGGACAATATGGCTTCCCTCCTCAGTTTATTCAATATTTAAGTATCAAGCCACTAATTTTAAATTGTTATTTCTCATTTGTTGTGTGATATCAGCTGCATCTGCCCTTTTGAAAGTGCCCCAAGGAAGCAGACCAGTCGCTCAGCACTCTGGCACCAGGTGAGCAACAGAGCCAGATACAGCTCAGACACCACACCATAAATGCTTTTTGAATTAACAACTGCCATCTACACTGAAAACACATGAGAGAACGCTCTGCATGTGGATAGCAGGCTTGCATAAGCTCTCTGCAGAGCAACGAAGCATTTATTATGTCTAATACCAGGCGAATCAAGTTTGGTAATGTGTGGCACAAAGAAAATAATAATTTAAAGGTTAAACTAGAAAAGGCTCTTGTTTATTCAAATATCCTGTTGTTAGTCAGAGACCTAATAGCTGAGAACATAAAATATGATCCTAAAACATATGACTTTGTCTTGTGTCATCAGTTTCTCAACTCAAAGAAGTTTCTCCATGACGCAATGTGATAAATGGTAGCAGTCAATACAGATAACCAGGTAGTAGCTGCTTCAGAAACAGCTAAAACAAGACTGTATAGTCAGAATGAGCTCTAAAAGTGTTTCAGTTTAACTTAAATAAAATTTGACACTCATTTTTTTTCTTTCTTGTCTTTGGTCAATCATGCAAAGCAACATGTAACTCAATAAAAGTAATAAATCGTTATAGAGTGTTACTTTGCCACCATACAGATGAAAAGACTAAACTCTTGTTAGCTTTCTTCTGCTTAATTAATATTACTACTCTGCTATATAACAATCACATTTTAAATAACTTCATTTTTTCTTAAAAATTGCTTAATTTGAAAATTAAACTGAGGACACATCTTTTTAGAAGTACACAATTAATAATTAGTTGTGAATATATTGTGAAGTAGAATTGAGAGTAGAGAATAAATCAAGCTCATTAGCCTTTTACCATGCTCCAAAAAGCTGCAGGAATGAAGTAATAGTAAAGTCATAAAACTAGAGACCCCCATGTGTCATTTCAAACAAATCTCAGTGTGAAGATAACTTGTTGATAAATGACAACTGAAAGCCTAAATGATTCCTCATAATTAGAGTTGATGTTTAATTAGGCAAGAAATAGAAAATGCACAAGGTTGTAGTCTAGAATGTGCCAAATAAATGTTAGACAACATTCTGACATTTGAAGGTTATGATATTTGGTAGCATCATTTAACATTTGGAAAATTGTTTTATCGTTTGGAACATAAAAAATAGTCCTTTAGAAGGATAACTCCAAGACACTGCTTCCCAATGAGGAAGAAAATCCGTCTCTACTTTGTCTTCTTTATCTTTCTTCCTTGTCATTAGGTTTGATAAATTTACGTTCCTGCATTGTTCCTTTTTGAAGTCTAAAGTGTACACCTGTGCTCAGCTTTGCTGAAAAGCAGTCACATATTGTGATCAACAACAAAAATCAGACAGGGAGCCAAATTATATGGCTCTGACATCTGTCCCTCCATCTGTTAGAGTTTTAACAGACAAGTATGAAGTGGACCTCTGAGCACATCAGTGCTCTTATTTCACATTAGCTCTCAGGATAATTTTTAAGTGATCTAACCTTCAAAACTCATTTTGTTAAAAATGAGAAACAAAAAGCACAACATTTAATATCTGTGAAGGACATCATTTCTGTATTAGTCTTTCTTAAAATATCAGAAGGCATAGAATAAAATATCTACCTATTTAAGTCACAGATATTTTTCTTATGCAATTTTCTTTGCTTGCATAATGTGGAATGAATGCAGCACCATTCTCTATGATGTGGAGTGCATAGAAGGGAGCATGTTCTATCAATTTATTCTGAATGACAAAACAGAAGCATTACAACTGTCTTTTTATTTCAAGAATTTTTGTTTGAATCTCATGATCAGTCACCTAATGTGGTATGGGTGTATAGAGACACAGTCAAACACTTCCTATGGACTCTGAAACCGAGAGTTCCAGGCATGATCTCATGTTTGTGGAATTAGGGCACAGCTGAGGACTGGACAGAAGCAACATTCTGTGCCACTGAGCCTGGCAACCATCCTATATCACCCCTGCTCTTAGGAGAGGCATAGCCATGTGGGTAAAACATCAATTTAGAAGAGAAAATACTTCTCGCAATATGCTGCTGTAGCCCAGAACAAGAATAACATGATATCATCCTTTTATCCTCAAGAAACAACCGACTTAGAGACAAAGGAATCTGCAGAAGTTTCCAGCTAAGCATAAGTTAAAAAGGTGTGCTAAATCCCAGTGAAGATGCTTGCTACTAAATTCTCCTTTAAAATCTGCCCATGTCCTCCACCTTTATGTCTACTTATCGCAGTATCTAGTTATCCCCTTCCTTCCCTGCTGCCTCTGAAAGCTCCGTCATCTCTTTTCATTCTGCCATGTGCAGAGACAGAAGACTGCCACAGGGTGGTGGACCATACATATTTAACTGGAGGTTTTTGTAATTCAGACAGTGGAGCTACAGACTTTCTCCAGCTTCACTTTAACTGAGAGGCAAGTAACTGACATCTTTCCGAAAGATTAAATTGAAAACGAAATTTTCTTTCACACAAATCTGCTAATCTCATATTGTACCTAACTGTATTTTACTTTGTGATCTATGTCATTTGTTCCTCTTTTCTGGCAGTTTTCCAAAAGTAAGCTAAACAAGCAAATTAGGGAGGAAAGAGCAAAGAGGAAATTTAAAAACAGCGTACTCATACAAGCCACAGTATGTAGGAATAGCTAGATTCTAACATCAATTCACAGGGATTACAATAATCAGGCAATACCATAAAGGGAATGGCTGTGTCAACATGATGTGAAGCAATCAACTGACCTGTCTAATTCTATTATGCAGATTTTAATTTTGCCTTTTTAAAATGTCCACCTTTTCCTCTTGAATTTTCAGGTCAAATTACATAAGTTATTTAGGAATGAAGGAAAAGAATCAACTCTGCCCGGCTTCGGGAGAAGTGCCTGGCACTGCTCAGGTGGAGCACCTCAGGGAGAAATGCTATTTAAACCACGAGAGGACGATGGAGCAACTCGCCAATATTTTTTCATATTGACTTTTAGTTTCACTGTAGAACATAAGTGACAATGAGCATAGTGACTAAGCCATTCATCTAAAGCCCTGGGTCGATAGAAGGACACGCTTGCAACCATTTTTTTTCTGCTATCTCTTCTGTTATATGGGTTTCCACGCAAGCTGTTGGCATTACCCTCATTCTGTTTTCAATATCCGTTCCTCTACTTACAAGGGGAGAGGAAAAGAAAAACAGAGAGCTTCATTTTATTTCGTAGCAAGGAAAGGGAGGTGCTCACAAACCACTATGACTTACATTAGACATAAAAACATGTCTGTGATCAGCTAAAGACAAACAAGGCAGCAGTCGTGAATTAGCCATCTCAAACACACTTGAAGAGCTATGGGTACCCACAGTTTGGACCTCTGAAAAGCACTAAAGGCTCCCCAGCCACCTGTGTCAGGTCTGGGTGTTAGGACTGGAGGTTGCTTCACTCGGAGTTATGTTTCAGTTGAGGCTTGATGTTGATATTTAGTAAACATTTCTTCTAGGGACTAGTTGCTAGAATTTTGAAATCCTACCTCTCTCACAGGACCTGCCAAGATATCCTGTTCCGGAGCAATCACAGACATATCTGTTCCAGCCATCTCTGCACATGCCATTGTTTTTGCAAGGATTACTAAGGCACGGTTTTGCTGTCTCCCTTGAGCAGGATGGCTTCACTCCAGCCGTACTCTGAATTTCCGCCATTTGCCGGATGTCTTTGCTCTGACCGTCAATGAACAGATCCCGGATGCAGCCCACGTAGCCATAGTTGAGCAGAGCAGTCCACACCTCGGTGGGGAAGACAAGGCCAGCCTTATTTTCTGGCAAGCCCCCCAGGTAGAGCTCATCATCTAGGTCCAGGATCTCACTCTCACCAGGAGCTGTGTAGGGAGTGCGCAGTGTGTTGACAGAAATGGTACCTGTTATAAGGAAAAGAGCATATGAAGTTGTTTATGCATACAGTGTGATCTGGGCCTCTGCTTTTTCTTCTTATGTGGTAGAGTGTGAGCTCCTTAAAGCCAGACATTTCTATTTTAATCATTTATTATTTTAAATTAAAATATAATTGCATCATGTCCCCCTTCTCTTTCCTCCCTCAGACTCACATACCTCTCCTTGCCATCTTTCAAAAGCACGGCTTCTTTTTTTGAAATCAAATTTTCTTATATATGTATATATAGATATATATGTATATAAGAATGTATATACATATATGTATATAACACATGTCTTACTTTTTAATTTTAGTGTCTGGTACTTCTGAACATCAAATCATCCATGTGATTACATAGCTTAGAAATAAAACAAATTACATTTAATGTGGTCCCATTTGACTTAGTGAAAACCAAAGTGTATACATAACTAATAATGGATACCAACTTTAAACAGCTCAAATTTAAATAAATCATGCAATAATGAAATGGATATTTTTCTACAGTGAAGTCTGACTCTATGTGGTTAATGTGTTACTTTCAAAGATAGTATGGGGGCCATGGAGGGACACATATTTAATCTCAGCATTTAGGAGACAAAGACAACAGAATTTGTGTGAGCTTGAGGCCAACTTTGTCTTCACAGTGAGTTTCAGACCATACAGATTAAAGAGTGAGACCTTACTACAAACAAACAAACAAACAAACAAAAACTTAGTATGAACTTGTGAGCCAAGGATAGATTTTTGTTTTTGTCTTTAACTGATTTGTTTGTTTGTATCTAATAATTTGAGAAATTTCCAATTTTAAGTGAAACTTAACACCCAGTGCACACATCTATTGATTCATTTCCCTGCTTTGGGCATCTTTATACATGTGTAAAAACACTAGAAGTTTGTTTTGCATGTTTAATAAAACACACAGAGTCTACATTGTAAGAAACACCACAGGAATGTTCATCGGTACATTTTGGTGAGAGATTCAAGAAAAAGTCATTTGCTTCTCTTTGTTGACAGAGGCTGCTTGTTCATTTTCTGGTTGCCCAGACCCGAAATCCCACATCATCTCTTTAAACCAAATCACTTATCAAAATCAATAGTTTCCTTTTCCTCACTTCAAGCTGGAAAAATGTATTGATTTGCAACTGTATAGCCTCTAAGCCTCAAGTATTAAATGAACAGTTATTCACTCACATGGAAATATTCGAGAGATATAGAAAATGTGGAATCCATAAAAGTGACTGGAAGCACATTTTTGATAAAATAAACTTGAATATATACTGTCAGATTGTAAGAATTGCTACCAGTAATCTATCACTAGAAAGGTTTTTATCTTCATGATGCAAATGATCTTCACTGAACACCACAAAGTCCCACTACCTAATTACCCACAAATTTGCATTTTGGGTATAAATTATAATAGATAGATAGAGTATAGACAGACAGAGATAGAAACTGGGGAGCCATAAAGTATGTAAATACTCATGCAGTCTCTGGGATACTCAAAGTTCAGGAAGAGAATGCAAGTATGATGATATATTATTGTTGCTTCCCAGGAAAAGGCCCAGGGTTTTCCCAAAGGAGAAGCATGCTTCTAGCTAAGAATGTTAGGCTGTTATTCCCTACTTTGTGCCCAGGAGTAATTTAAATCCTGGCAGCAGGTCCTATCTCGAGCTGAACTTCAAAATGGAATTTGTCTTTCTGAGGGAGAAGGGCATAGCAGCCACTGTCAGAATGCCCAGGTGTCCAAGTCATTATGAAGGCATTTGTCTTTCTAGACTTGAACAGAAAGTAGTGAAAAACTCCCAGGGGAGAAACCCTCACAGACATTGCTATTTTTGGTCTTGTAAGGAAAGATAAACGGTGGGCGATTTTGATGGAAGATGCTTAAAAGGGAAAAAAGACAAATTGCTAATTTATATTTTTCTCATTCATGATAATATCTAGAAGAAAACTTCCACTTAGAAGCAAATCACTGCTCTGCAATATTACTTTGAAAATATAATAAAAGTGATTTTGGAAAATGAAATGCACAATATTGAGGTGAGGAGGTTCATATCTAATAGAATGATTGCTACATTCATTTAAAAAATTGTTTTTTTAACCAGCATTGTCTAAAAGATCTAAGCAGCAAATGCATAGATGGGTCCTAGCTTCTGTAGCAGCTATAAGCTAAAGAAAGAAATCTGAATACAAGACAACAAGACAAATGTGAAAAATAATAGGCTAGAGAAGTTATCACTTCATGAAGTCTTCCTAGAGATAGCATTTGATAACGTAAACACACATAATTGAGAGGAACTGAGTTGAAAAATACAACTTAGAAAACAAACAATAAAACACTATGATGAGAATGAGGATATATTTTTCCAGTGGCTGTTCCCCAAATTTCCATTTTATTTATAGAACAAACTTAATTTAGCTCAGGAAGATTAAACAGTAATTGGTAAAACTAAGTTGCTTTTAATCACACTGTTACAGTTCCCAAATAAAGAGAATGCTTGGGCATCCCTGTAATACAGGTATTTGCTGCTTAGAGCACTGTCATTCTCTCTCTGTGTCTCCTATACGCTATCCAGAGAACTCATTGGGCCTGCAGAAGAAAGAGAGACAGGCAGACAGACATACACTGAGACTAACAAAGATGAAGAGAATAAATACATATGTATTTATTGTTGTGAACTATGTATGTAGCACATATGTGTGTATTGTGTATGCAAATGTGTGTACAGGTATCTGTTCCTGTGTATGTGTGGAAGCCAGAGTAGTACATTGATGTACTGACTCCTCTATCAAGCTCCACCTTATTCCTTTGTATCATAGTCTCTCACTGAGGTTTGAACTTGCTGTTTGCAGTTAGGCTGTAGTAAGCAAGCCCCAATACTCTAAACTCTCTCTTTTGTCCTGCCACACTTCTGGGGTTACAGGGAGGGGTGCAGGAGACTACATTTACCTTGTTATATTTGTGCTGGGGTGCAAACTCAAGTCTTCATGTTTGCACACCAAATGTTCTTGACTTCTAAGCTCACTCTCTAGCTGCCCATGTCTGTACTCTTAGAGAAGTTTGTACTAAATATTTCAGACAACCATAGATACCCGATTTAACAATGGCAATGTAAAAGTTGGGTCTCTTGGTTATTATTTACAGGGGTTTTGGGGCCTGTTTAGAACAAAGTGTTAAGAAAAGTTCAGATATGTGTTTATTGACATGTCTGGGGTAAGATGCTCCTTACAACCTCACTACTACTGTAGGTTTTTTTCTTAAATAATGTTTTTATTCTTAGAAAATAGTGTATACTTATACCCCATGCATTCTGACAACGTCCACCCACCACCATTTTCTTTCAACTTTCTTAATGCCTGCTTCGCTGTCTCTATACTAATTTCATGTCCTCTTCATTTTAGTTCCACATTTATAACCCTCAGAGTTCAGTTAGTGTTGCCTACACATACATAGGTTTAGGGATATCCACTGGGACATGAGCAACCTACAGGTGCCTACGCCCCTCCTCTTCCTCCTTAGAGGCCAACAACTACCAGTAGCTCCTCCACCAAGGGTGGGGCTCAAAGGCCCCTCACCATAAAGTAGTGTTTTGCTGATTAGTAGTACATAAGTAAGATCATAATTTTCATGTAACTCTTACATAGGTGTACATATTTTTGCATGTTTGAACCTGCATGTATGCATGAGTGCACACACATACTGAAACAAAACATCATAAAAATTTTAAATTCTATTACCTCTAGATACATGATATTTTATGTATTATATTCATGTGTTAAAACAAAGGCTGGATCATCAAATGAGTTTCAGAACTAACAAATTGGAACCATAGTTCAGAAGACAATGATTGCAAAGCTATCATCAATCATGTTTCTCCACATTCCATATTTTACTTCGAATACTAATTTTTGAGTTCCCAGGGAGAGAGCAGATAATGAAATATGAAAGAAAAATAGAAAGGAAAACAACTATCTTTACTCTAACAACTCCATTAAGTTAGAATGTTAATTTGGTCAGGTTCAAAGTTAAAATGATGCACAAATATGTATACTGGATATTCACTGACTATTCTACATTCAAAAAGAAGTATGACAAAAATAATCAATATTTTCTGTGCTTGAACAATCTCTATGGTTTCATGTCTTAGGAGAATCTCTGTACAACATGGTAAGGAAACAGAAGACATAGAAGTTGGGTTGGAAATAATGATATGTATATTTTGAAATTTTTTGAAGAGTTAAAATGCATCCCATTGGTGGGGCAAAAGCTTAACTAGATGTTTGCATTTCAATTTAAACATATATGAATGTCCCTGTGATTTCTATTGTGATGTTTCTTATTGACTTTACTATGGATGTGAACCAAGTGACATTTTTACTTAAGCAACAGAGTATTCATAGAATCAGAAGTAGTTAAAGCCATTGCAGCAGCATATGTGAGCACAGGAAAATTTAAAAATAAAGGTTTCCAAGTCATGCACATTCCATGATACCTTTCTTCTCTAATTGCCCTTTAATTTTCTAGTAGATCAAATCAATACTTTACAGAAATACTATCATATTTCAGTAGTAAAATTTTTGGAAGGGAGCTATGGATGAGAATTTATTTTGACAAATATTTCAAGATTCAATATGTAAGAATTCAAAGCACTCAACTCTTAGAGAAACTACAACTACAGCACAATACTTGGACAGGTGCATATTCTACAATTTTAATGTGCAGACCACTTTCATTACATTAGTATTTAGTCCTGAAGTTTTAATAGCAGAGGAAAAGGATTAAAAGTCAGCTAGTAAATAATGTAGTATTTGCATAAGAATGTTCTAAAGCTGAAGGGAAAATTTTATTTTTCATATAATTTGTGTATAAATAAAACAATCTGTTGAAAGCAGCACTTGATTATAAAAACAGACATCAACTTTGTACTTTGGCGTTCATTCATATTTTTCTACTCGCTTTTTCTTTCATTCATTTTTTCTTGTTATTATATTTCTATAATTAGGTTATATAGTGAATAGAAATAGGGAGTAAAGGTGATATTTTACATAAGCTAATGTGGGCTTAAGTTTTAAATTGCTACAAAATTTTAAATTGCTATAATCAAGGATGAGTAAATGACACACAATGGTATAAAATGCTTTTGTCTGGTGGAAGGAAACTGATAGTCAAGGTCTAGCTTGTTAGGTAACTAGCTTTCAAAATTAACCAAATAGTTTGATTCATAGCCCCACTGTAGATTTTGTGCAATCTAATGAGTTTGACAAGGTGATCACTAAGTCCGTTTTATGAAATGAATAGAATTACTGCATCACATAATTTCAAGTTAACTGTCAATTTTATCTTTGTATAATTAGTGCACACATTTGTTGGATTCCACAAAATTATAAATTTGCCAAATTTCTACTCTAGTAAATAAACTCAAACTTAATGAAAATGTACAATAAAACCAGAGAAACAGATATTTTAATAATATACTATGATAGAAAAGACAAAAAGCATTATTCTCCCAAAACTGTAAGAACAAATAAGTGACAACCCCCCCCCCCAAATTAACCACATTCCTTTGGGGGAAGGAAGATTGGGGTGGTCAGGACAATTCTGTGTTTGTGATTTACTGTATCTTTTCATTTTTAAAAAATCTCATATAGGATTTAAAGAACTGAAATGATGTTAGAAAATATAAAAATATCACCTTAATTTTATTTTTAAAATTTACATTGATTTATCCATATGCCGGAAAATTAAGGAATAAGACACATGCATAAAAAATCAGGACAAAATCTTGGAAGCCCAATGCCTAGTGCTGGGGGAAGTAGGAGAGAAGCCACGCCCACGTGGGTTAGATGAGAAATACCGGTAGAAAAAAACCTAAACTGCCTTTACCTTTCAAAACGGAAAGCCACTAAAGTAGCCATGTCAGCTCTGCAGCTGAGGAGATTGGTTGTTTCATGTCAACAACCCCAGTGACTCTCACCGTGGATGCAGAAAGGAAACCTGAGCAGCTGCCGTAAAGCAACATTTCAGTTGCTGTGAAATGTTACTTGACTGGAGTTGACAGCTTTCTGTCGCCGGGCATGCTCATTTTCAGGAACTTCATATTTGAATAAGTTTGGCAAGCATGTGTCCTTTAATTTGTCTACAAGCAGACTCATAAGGTACAGCGTGTTTTATTATATGCTTGCATGCAGTTGTGAAAACTATTCAAGCAATTCAATTGCCTATCAATCATGAGCTGCCACACACTTCCTTCACCAACTCGCTCCATCTCACTAGTACCCTAAAAGGAGCTGAATAGGGACGGTTTATTAGATAAGGAAACACATGTTCATATTGGCCAAGGGAGGCTCGACACCTTCATCTCAGGTAAGATGTGCAGCCTCTGCCTTCACAGTGAGACCATTCACTTAAGCTCTTGGAGCAGCAGTCAGATGGCTACTACCAATGTTTGTTCATCTCAAGACCTAAACAGAGAACTCATGTAATGGTTGTTCAAGCAGCACCTTCTAAGTGTGCCAATTCAAGAATGGTATACACATAAATCAGTGCTGGTAATAGATAGCTAGCAAGTGCTGTTCACACTGAACAGTGATTTCGACAAACCCCTAATTATGTGCTCTGGAGAGAGCCTGTGCCTTTCCCTCTATAATTTATAGTTCTTAAACGAGAATTCTGACTTCAATTCAAATCTCAATGGCTTCTTAGCTGTTAAATGCAGGCTTAGCCATGAATAACCACTGATACAATCTGCTGTGCCCTGTTGTACACAAGCAGAACTTGACAAGAATAATGAGTTTTCTCTTTGATCTCAAGATGTAATGATAGCTTGCAAAAAGAGAAGAAAAAAAAATGACTGGCAGTTTGCTGCGAAAATTCTTGAGAGGGTATCCTTGACTGAGCCAAAGAGTTTAACACAAATTTAAACCATGTTTTTGCCCTATGAAAACAGTCATTAACCTCATCCTAATTGTAGAACAATTCATACTTCAGCTAAATACCTGGGCAGCTGTTTGGTGTCGCATTTGGGATCAGCTGAGAGAGAACAGGGAAGACTGCAAAGGAAGGAGGGCTGAGAAAGATGTATTACAATGATGTCCTGCAAAGTTGGCAGGAATGAGGAACCTCGAGAGTATCCTCAACTCAACAACAAAGAGCTCTTCTCCTAGCAACTCAGATGTGCACAGTGGATAACTGCTTTTCTAAGACTTAAATTGTCCACTCAACTCCACCTGATTAAGCCTACGCTTGCATGGCTCCCCCTTTGACAGCTAAATTCAGCGCTTATTATGGTCATGTGCAGATAACTCAGCCACTTCATCTCTGAAGTCACCAATTATAAGCTCTGTAAGCAACAAAAGGAAGGTACATTGTCTCCAGAAACTGATGTGATCAAGTTGGATAAAAATGGGGAACTAGAGTGTTTAGATACATCATAGGTGGGTAAAAACTAAGAGTCCAGTTTTTCTCTTAGTCATTAGTTTTTGCACCATTGGATGAGTTCTCTGTTTAGGTCAAAGGTAAACTTGCCCTCTACCTGTCAATGTCTCTCCCATGTTTCTGTCTACTACCTTGCTTAACATATTAGGATCATTTTTAGTTAATTATATTAATATCTCATATTATAACTGTGATCATAAGCCACTATCCATAATAAAATTCCATAAAATATTCAAATTCATGTAGATTTTCTCATCCTCTATTGCTCACATACCCCTTTTTCTGAACACAGGACCCAGGGTTGGACAACCAGGAAGAATGGCAACCTGGGTGATTACCTGCCTTGTCACTGACTGCTGCCTGATGCAGTCTTTGCAGAGATGACAACTTCCACCTTGGTTAATTTCCTTCTACCTACATGTTTGCTTAACAATATCTTGTGAACAAGCAGATCTCAAAGTCCTGTTCTCATCAAAGCTTGTTCCCATACCAGGCTCGTAAAGTTGTCTAACAATGATAGACATTTCTGCTTGAATTATTTCCAATGTCTGGGTTCAGAAGTTCTCATTATTGTCATTGAAAGGGCAGTGCCTATTTTTCTGTATTGTGTAAATGGCTTTCAAGATGACAATTAAATGAGATTTTAAATGGAAAGAAGTCCGTTTACAAGGAAGATTATTACTATTCTTCGAATGTAAAAATGATATCTTCAGAGGAGTATTTTTGACAATGTGGTACTTTGTGTTTGTGGTGTGTGTTTCTGTCTGTCTGTCTGTGTGTGTGTGTGCAACTGTAGAAGAAAGAGAAAGCACGCACACACACAAAGAATATGAATAAAGGTGGATCTGAAGGTATCCGTCTGTATTTACAGCTGTATTTCATGCCCCCAAAGGAACTGTGATTAAAGAATTAAATTAAATATACTTTCTCTTAGATGAATTTCTCTAATAAACTGTGTTGCAAATATTCAAATTTCAGTTATGTTCACTACTATGAATTTAGTTTTACATCTGATCAAGAAAATGAGTAGTTACATTAGTGTCAAGTAGTTCTATAGTGTTTGTA
Organism: Myodes glareolus; assembly: GCF_982192425.1. Classification (NCBI taxonomy): domain Eukaryota; kingdom Metazoa; phylum Chordata; class Mammalia; order Rodentia; family Cricetidae; genus Myodes; species Myodes glareolus. Next base: position 79,458,737 of record NC_142031.1, on the reverse strand, counting down.
CTTAGTTAGTATCTAAATCAATGACATCAGTTACTAAAAGAATAACTCAGGCAGGGCAGTGGGAGTGCACACTTTTAATCCCAGCACTTGGAAGACAGAGTCAGATAGATTTCTGTGAGTTTGAGGCTTGCTAGGTCTACCAAGCAAGTTACAGGACAGCGTGTTACATTGTGTAACCCTGTCTCGAAACATTAAAAAAAAATCAATCAAACAAAAAACAAATGAAGGAAGGAAGGAAGGAAAGAAGGAAGGAAGGAAGGAAGGAAGGAAGGAAGGAAGGAAGGAAGGAAGGAAGGAAGGAAGGAAGAGCAACTCGGAGGCTTGGGTCCTTCTATTTTAACAACCCAAATAATAGGGCTTTCTAAATGCTTTTTGGGCATTGAACTAGGGATTGCCCAGGGAATTCAATGAACCTTCTTTTATCACTGTAAGAAGGCAGCCCACATTGTCCTGTTAAAATAGCCAAACTATTTTATTTTATTGTGATATAGAAAATCATTTTTGTAGAACCTTTGAATATAATTAATATGAAATGGGTAAATTTAACTCTGAAATTCTGTGTTTCTTACTTGGAACTCAGCGACAAATGCATGCATTTCAACAGCAAAATTCAGAATTTTCTTTGGATAAAATGAAACTGTATATACATTCATTCAAATTTTAATAGGCAAGTCTAGGCCAGATCAAATGCAGTGGGCAAATATAGAACTTAATTAAACTACTATAGATGTAAAATATTAACAGCTGCAGCTATTAAAATGGATTAACTTCCCCTGAGTGGGGTTCACATGATGTGAGCTACCTTCTTTAATTTGTTGAAGGGCTAAAGTTGGCTTTGGATTTTACATTGTGCCAACTCACTTATTTGAGCTTTTAATCACATAAAAGTAATCTGCCATCAAATACCAACAGGTACATTAACTTCAATATTTCCAGTGAATTCCAACAAAAAATCTCATGCTTTAATTGTTCTTTAAGTTTGCAAATAAAACTTAGAAAATGGTTCTATTCATTCAATTTAAAACTGAGCTGTGTAAATTAGTATAGATATTATCTGCCTTTGGTATTCTTTAGTGAAGATTTAAAATAAACTTTAAGCAATGATGATAAAATAAACAGGTCAAGCACAAATTAATAGATGTTCTCTGCCTTGAGAATTATGGAATTCATTTAATATTTGGTAAGATTGTAATGGACTCCATTGAAAAGTTCATCAGATTTTTATTTCTTTAGGTTCATGCTTCTATGTGTTCATAAACACACACACACACACATATACATATATCTGAGAAAAAAAGACTATAAAGAGCTATCTTCAAACGTAAGTCTGCTATGAAATGAATACTAGATGATTTTGGGGTTCTCGTATTTCTTTGTATTAACTAATAACTTCATATTCGCCATGTATTATTTTCATATTATTAGTACCTCATTTCTAAATAAACAAAGTATAACATCTGAAGTTTGCTGTTTTTTTTTTAGTTTTCTGAACGTCCAAGGTGTAACCAGATAATCTGATTTTTTAAATTTTATTCTGTTATAAATATGAGCCAAATATCTATTTTCTTCAAAGTTATTTTCAAAATTTCATTCTAAAAATACTTGAAATTCTGATACCATCTACAATATAATATTTCAAAGCACTGGATCATGCCTTGTTCCCATATTCATTTTAATCCTTTTATTTGAAAGTTCTTAAGGATCAAATTAAATACTATCTCTTCCAGGGCATCTGGGACAGGGCAGATGTTAAAATTTGTTGGCAATCAATCAGTAAACATTTCTTAGCTTACATAAGAATGACAGAGATGAACTTAATCCCCAACCTTTTTAGGGTAATGACATTCAGGGAGCAAAATTTCTCAAAAGAAAAAATCATAAATAGGTTTTCTGAGTTAAGGAGAAATCAGAGCAATGGGTTATGAATTTCCACCTATTCTGTATCTGTCATACAAGCTCCTTCTCAATGTTCTTTTTTCAACTTCTCATTTTATTGCATAAAAAGGGATCTTTCTGGTTGATTTTTTTTTTCTTTCTCCAAAGTTTACACTAGCAAAACTCTATTCTCTTAAAGCAATTTTTAAAGTGAAGTAAAAATATTATTTCTTGTGAGAAAAATTTCCTGCTACCATCATAAGGGAATAAAGGGCAGAGAATGAAGCCAGGGGTTACCCCCACTAGTGTTTAGTCGTCTTAAAGGAAACCAGGTGGAGCGGTAACTTTGAATGCCACTGCATTAACTGAAGCGTTTTTTGCAGTAAATTTCTCCACAATCTTGATGAATTTGCAAGCATTTTTACTTTTCTATGTTTTATAATTGTATTTCCAGGGATCTTCAATCATCCAATGTCATAAAAACATAGCTGAGACTTTAAGACTTCTAAATTCTATGTCTACAAATTCAAGATAAAGTTTCTTGCATAGATATGGCACTTAATAGCCAAGTAAAGTATATTTAGGATAACCATACTATAATCCACACCCCCAGAGAGGTTAAGAAATAAGTAGGGCCCAAAAGGGGGGATGCAGCGATTTTACTGTGAAGAGGAAACAGGAAAGATCTCCTGGGTAGGCTGGGGGTGGGTAAGAAAGGGGACAGAAGAGACCAGGCTGAAGAGTAGATGGAGGGGGGCGGAGTAATGAAAAAGATGTCTTGATATGGACGGCATTTCATGGTCAGGTAGAAAGGTGGTTCAAAGGACACTCCACGAATAGAAGGATGGCCTCAGCTAAGACTCCTAGTATTAGTGAATACATAGCCTGAACATGATCATCTTGGTGACTACCCCGATTGTCATCAGAGAGTCTTCATCCTGCAACTGATGAAAACAAATGCAGAGACCCACAGTCAACCACAAGCTCCAAGCTCCTAAAATCGTTTGGAAGAGAGAGACGAAGGATTTTACAAGTGGTGGAGTCAAGATCAACGTAAGGGAACCCACAGATACAACGTGGACTCATAGGAGGTCACAGAGTCTGGACTGACAGCTAGGTAGCCTACATGAGACCGACCTAGGTTCTCTACGTATGTGTGACAGTTGTGTAACTTGGTCTATTTATGAGACTCTTAGAAGTGGGAGCAAGGCCTTGCAAAAATGTTTTAGCTACGTTTGGGAATCTGTTCCTCATACTGGGTTGCCTTGCCTGGCCTTAACACAAGGAGAGGTGCTTAGTCCTACTTCATCTTGATGTGCCATTCTTTGTCGACACCCATGGGAGGCCTGTCCCTTTCAGAAGAGAAACAGAGGAGGAGTGGACTGAGGAGAGGGGTGCAGCAAAAGTGACTGGAGGGAATCAGAGGAGAGGATGGAGATGAAACTGTGGTTGGAATGTAAAATAAATGAATTAATTTAATAAAAATGAAATGTTTGCTTAAGACACTGAAAGCGTTGAATCATTTGGGTTTTGATACTGAACCATTATGATTAATTAATCTGATTTTTACAAGAGGTAAAGCAGAAACAGTAACTGGCAATATTCTTTAATGCAGCAAACCTTTAATAGGATTTGGCTCCAGTTATTCAGAATGGCAGGGGTGGGAGAGAATTTGCAATAGCACTGTAAAATTTTAAATTACCTGATCGTCCGTCCCGCTGGAAATCCACGTGATACCATTCTCCATCATTCACTTTCTTCTGCAGGGCTTTTATTTTTATAGTACCCGACCCCATGTCTAAGAGGAGGTACAGGTGACCATCCAGCATTTCAATAGCAAAAAAGTCAACCTTAATCATCTGTGGGTGCTTGGCATCCTTTTGATGTCTTGGCTTGCCATGGCTAAACAAGATGAGGCCATTTGGTTCTGTGGTACGGAAATCAAATGATATTGAGCCTGTTTTCTTTGCATTCCATTTAGGCAAAGAAATGAAAGACTCTGGGGTTTCAAAAGTTATTGGATCTAATGTCGCCACATTTTCACACTTAAATGCCACCACTCCATGGATCTTCATCTTAGGATCTCCCTGCTTGGCAAGTCGAGATAATTCCAGCCTTACGTCATTATTTTTGTATACAACCTGTGGGTAGAGAGGAGCAGTGAGAATCTAGATTTCATATTTTAATGTGTATAACTTATCTGCAGTTCATGGAATTTTCAAGTAGATCATAAAAAACACAACATATTAATTAATTCTGTTGTATAATATTTTTCAAACAAATAAATTTCTTTTATCAACTCACTGAATAACAGAAACAACAAATAAAATTTTGATATTTTTAAAGCGAAGTATAAAGATATGTAGCTATAGATAGTGATATGGACACATCAATGGTCAATCTTTCCTTTGCAAAATAACTATGAGAATTTGCTTGGCTGAAATTCCTCAAAGTCCCCACTAGAACTGAAACACCAAAGTCTTGTCTTGCATTGTGCTGCGCTAATAGCTGAGTGCTGTTAGGGACTTAAAGCTACTACATGGAAAGCAGTCTTCACTAGTCTATTCAGTCTGTGGTGCTGGTGTTTAACTTTACTTTTGATTTATGCAATTGTCAGATAAATGTTATCCTATACTCTTGCTTGCCAAGGCACTTCTTCTAAAGGGACAAGGTGATTCTGATCGCCTGAGGATAATCACAGGACTTTTGGGACATCAAATAACACACTGGGTAAACTCATTGGCAGGATCTTAATATCATCCATCTGCTATGACCTTCTATTTGCAAAATCCATAAGTATTTGAAATAAGGATAATGGATCATATACTATCTCTACAAAATGCGTATGATGGAAAACCGCATTTATACAACATATAGCTTATACTGGATTAAGGGTGAATTAGTTATTTGTATTCAGATAAGTACAAAACTATTTAAGGGACCAAATTTTCGTTGAAACCAATACTGTCATGTTCTTAATTAATTTATTCACAAATAATGTTGTCAACCAAACCAACACACTAGACATTTATTTCAAAGGTATAGCCTATTGAACCAAGAGAGAAGGTGAGTTTTTTTTATGTGGTAATAATGTGAATCACTTTTCTTGTCAGCAATTAAGAGTTCAAGGTCCAGACTGTGCTTCCAGAGTTCAGATTCAGATGTGGGCATTACAAAGAGTGTGATCTCAATAGGCCTCAGTTCTCTCCCTTTTCTCATTACTGTCCCACAAGGTGACAAACAATGGGATGGTTGTAATGATTAAGTAACAAAATGCATGTAAGTGAAAAAAAATCTCTATAATGACAAAGAATTGTCTACTGTATTATGATTTAGATAATAGTAATTATATTAACCTGTGTGAGATTAAATAGCTGTCCCTTTATTACAGCTGAAAATTTACCTCTGTAGCTTTCTGTTAGTTATAAAAAATAAGTTAGGAAATGAAGCACATGCATATAATTGGTTTTTGTATTTGATTTTCATCAAACAAGTAAGTGACAACTTCTCAGTGTTGAGCCTGTGGCTTCAGTTTTCTTTTATCATCAGAAAGGATTACTATGAAGAGCAGGATATCCTTTATTCTTTAAATAAATATGTACAATGGCTTAACAAGCATCTACTGACAACAAAGAAAGAGAAAATGAATATAAGCAATCCCAAAGAGGAATTACACTAATTCTTAAGAATACTGTCTTGAAAAGAGAAAGGACTATTATGCCTTGGGGAAGTTGACTTAGGATTGTCTTTCTTTGGAAATCTTTAGCACTGGAGAGAACGTTTTTCACAAGTGATTTCCGAAGCATTCATCACGACTTTCGTGCTGTTCATCCTGGTAATTTTTCATAATTCCTTGTGATTCATATATTAATATTTGGAGACAATTTGGATATTCATTAGGAGTGAGTCATTTTCCAATCTGCATGCTCTAGATGCCTCCACTCATCAATACTAGCATATTAACTATACACTCAAGCCCATTTTATAGGCATAGGTAGTTCTGAAATGAAGATGCTGGGCTATTATAGTTGCCATATCTCATAAACAGGACATCATCAAATCAAGAGTTGGAGGGTGTGGGAATTAATGAAACTATTAGCAAGGATTTTAGTAGCAGTCTTACAATTTTATGTGTCTTAGCAATGAGGTCATTCAGGAAGATACTAGGTTTAAAAAAGACAAATCCTCTTAAATATACTGTTCAGCATTAGTCATACAATCTAACCCCCACAGAGATGCAAAATGAATTCCCTCCTTGGTCTAGATCCACATCTTTGTGTAAGTAGGACCCTTGCTTACTGTTACCTAGTACTAAGCCTGGCCTTGGTGAGGCAATCAATAAATATTTACTAAAAAGCTGAATCAAATTCTTCCTTCACTATGTCAAACCGAGTTTGATATAAAGACAATAGACTTTACTAAAATAGCATATTAAGTTTAGACATGTAAATAGAATGTGGAAACATGTGTTATTATGGACCAACCTCAAAAATAAAGGACCATATTTTTAAATGTATTTTTCTATGGTAATGTTAACCATTGTGAACATCCAGTTTGTGCACAAATTGGTCAAGTTCATTTCGTAGAGTGTGAATTTCTTCTGGGGTGAATGATGCTCATGTGAAAACTAGAGAGATGAAATTTATTTTCCTGGCAGACCTAGGCTATTCATTTTTCCTCCTCATTTTGCATTAACAAAAAAACTATTCTGAAAAACAGAAAAGCAATTTGAGGTGGATATGTTCTTTGCTCTCAGGTTACCATGTTTCTCACATGTGACCCACATTCCATAACTATCCGATTTTTTCAAAGTTAGACTTTCTCTTACAATGGCTAGCTCAATTGGACTAACGAGTGACTGAAAGTATTCCAAACCTTGGAATTCACATGCAAGCTAAGTTTTCTTTTCTGAAAGGATTACTTTACAATTTTTTGTGTGTAGAAATTTGAGTTCCACTACGTGTGTGTGTGTGTGTGTGTGTGTGTGTGTGTGTGTGTGTGTGTGTGTGTGTGTGTCAGTCTGTGGGGGTGGGTGGGTATATATGCTGTCAATTTAACCATTGATGATACTAGTGAATATTCATTTAGACCTAATTTTAGAATCAAGGACATGGAAGAATCTTTATATATTTTTAAAGGAATTCAAAATGTTGAATTTACCCTCCCTGCTCCATTGGCCTATACTTAACTGGCAACGGAAGACAGACAAGATACAACTTTCATAATTTGCTTGCTTTATGTTTTTTCTGTTTATTTGTTTTGTATTTAATCCGCTGTGAAATTTTAAAACACAGTTATTATGTCTTTCCCTTCTCTTTTGTATATTAAGGACTTCAAAAATGTCTTTTTTAAGCTTAATATACAAGAATAGAAAACAATTTATAGGTGTAGTCTAACATTTGAAGTAAACAGTTGTGAATATCATACCTGATCTTGACAATATTCTTGAAAACTAGTTCTATAATGCAGGGGAAACAGCTTCAATTATAGAATACATAACTGAAAATCAATAAACTAACTTATTTTAATGCTTTTATCTATATATTTAATGGCCTCTCTGTATCTCATGTTCCTAATTTCTAAAATTAAGAGGTCAAAAGAAATGGCATGTCATATGTGTGAATTCTTGTACAGGTTTCCCTCTTAGTGTACATGATTTGGGCAAGAAACTAAAGACCCAATGTTTCATCTGTTCTTTTGATGTTCTTCAGTTGTTGCTCAGATGCTGGGATATTGTTCCCTATTTTGAGACAAATAAAAATACTGATCTACTAGAAAAGAGAAATTTAGACCACCTTAGTGTATACAGAGGTACCTTGAGGGGTATGTTAAAGATTTCTGCAGAGGCAACTGATAGATACCACTCTTTCCAGGAATTGGGGAGATGTGAAATCATTAGTGAAACATTTACCATTCAAATGAGGACTTTTAAGAATAAAGATATTCATTAGTTAGATTTCAGTGAGGTTCTTGAATTAACTAACATGCATTAATGAAGGCCTAGAAGAATGATCTCTGTCAGTGTGTAGGTGATAAAAGAAGTCCCACACAGATGTTTAGGCATCGTGATGGATGGAATCTATCAAGAGGATCCACATGGCTCCTTTAAAACAATCCTGGTGGCGGGACGGTGGTGGCACAAGCAGAGGCAGGTGGATCTCTGTGAGTTCGAGGCCAGCCTGGTCTACAAGAGCTATTTCCAGGACAGGCATCAAAAAGGCTACAGAAAAAACCTTGTCTCGAAACAAAACAAAATAAAAAACAAACAAACAAACAAAAACCATCCTGGTGATGCCTTCCATACTTGCATACTTGAGAATGGTTATACATGGAGATGTTTGTTTTTAATTTTGTTCTTTCTGGGGTCTCTCCATGTGCCCTTTCAGGATGACAGTGAAGGGGTCTGAAACATGACCAGAAGATAGTCCACAAAAAGGAGAAGAGCTCAAGAAAGAAAGTAAAATGTATTAAAAATCTTACATCCAAAATTATTAATTTATTATTTTAAAATTATGTCTTAATGATATGTTAAATTCAGTCAGATTAGCACTGTTAGGCACATACTAAGGTAAAATGCTTAAGAAAATGTGATTTTACTAACTCCCATATACATATACCCAGTACAGTGGAATATGGCCCACTGAGTTTCCTTTAAATACTTGCTTGTGATATATACTAGGAGTTTTCACATGCTACATATACTAAAATATAAAATTTCCATACTGCTAGATATGAATTTATTTATAAACTAATATATTTTATTTATTTTATAAATAATTATAAATTAGTAAATAATTATAATTTAGTTTGTAAGTTCTATAATTATAAATAATTATAATTTAGCTTATTTATTAAACTAAATTTGTCAAAGTTGATATTACTGGTTTTTATAAAAGATCAATATAAATTATAGTATGTGATACATCTCTCTGGATAGGTGAGTATCGAGGCACGGTGGTATATACTTTTAATACCAATATTTTGGAGGCAGAGGCAGTTGGATTTCTAGGAGATTGAGGGCAGCCTGGTTTACACAGTGAGTTCCATCTCAAAAAAAAGATAAGTATATAATGCAGATCAGTGAATATTATTAATACAATCAAATATACATAAATGGTATTTGGTAATTTTCAATCTAAGAATTCCTGGCTAAAATACTCAGATTGTCTTTTTTTATTTGATGCTATAATGTTTTGAATTCAAGGCAGAGTTTAGCAATTATCAGGCTGGAACCGCCCCAGTGGATACACACTGTAGCTAAAAGAGAAAAATATAAAGAAAAGAATAATTTACTTGTTCTATGACTAAATAAAAATAGAAAATTAAACTAAGTTTGGTGGGATCTCCAATCCTACAGAGGCAGGAGGATTACAAATTCCAAGCCAGCCTCCGCTACACAGTAAGTATCGGGCCAGGAGCATGGGGGATTTCAAAGGTAACAGGTAGTTACAGGGAATGATGGGATTCTTTCTGGAGGAGAAAGGTCCTATTCAGAGGTAGAGTGTGGACAAAATCTTTAACCAAATATGTTACTTTCTCCAACCAAAATTACAAAAATGACTAGAAAACATAAAAACAGACTATAATAACATTTCTCAACAGAAGCTTGCGGCATTTAAATTTATAACAAAAGTTTCTTAGAATCTGGATGGGAAAGAAATTCAACAATACTTTGCAAAAGACATGTAGAGATTTTGTCTGAGACTCAATTGGATAACCTCAAGTATATCAATTAGAAAATATAATAAAACAAAATCATCATTGCTTTTGCCTTTCCCACCCACAATAAACAAAGATGTATAGGCAATGCCCAAGGGTCATAGTTCCCTATAGGGCAGCCTTCAGTGCTATGATCAGCAATGGCACAAGAATCAGGACTAGTAAGAACTCACAACAATGACTTCATAATGTCGTTAGGAAATGAATTTTTTTAAATGATTTTTTTTTGAAATGCAAACTGTAAATTTGGTCAATCTTCTTCTTTTCAAACAAAGAAAATGAGGCTCTGAAAAGCTAATGACTGTAAAAGTTTGTCCTGATAGCCTATCATAGAGACATAACTAAGACTTCCATGCTTTTCGAATGTTGAAAAAACAAAGCGATAAACCATGTCTCCTAGAGACGCAGTTCCTTGAGGCCCCTACAGCAGCACATGAAAAGCTTTTCTCCTCAGCCCTCTTTCACTAGAATAGGAACTTCAGACGATGCTACCATAGATTCTTCACCGGCAATGCCACACATGCCTTAGCTGCATACTAAGAGCCAGTTCTCACATACGGAAGAGGAAGTCCCGAGGGAACATAGTAGTGTACGTCTAATGATATTCATCCAGCCACTGAAGGAAGAACAACAAAGTGCAGCATTTATTATTATTTGAAAGTTTAAAGTAGAAGATAAAGAATATGTTTCAAATTGATCTTTCATGATCCTGCATAAATTAGGGCCAAACATTTTGATTCCAAACCAGCCGATTTTATTCCAAAAAATATTTCACCTGTCAGTCTCAGTGAGGGAAAGATGATCATAAACTCTTAAGTAAACCCATCTTCCCACGAGCCACTATACTTTCTGTACACTAGAAACAGTGAGAACAAATGTGTTGTCTAGATTAATCAATAAAAACTTATTTTGCGATTTTACCCACATGAGCTCAATAAAATTTCTTCTACGATAAAATTTTACATCCTTTCTAAGGAAGTGGCCATGAGTACAAATACAAAACATATAATCAGTTTGCATTTAGATATTTCCTGCTCACATATGTATCCAGTATGCATTCATCTATACATACCTTATAAAATAAATTACCGTTTACTATAAATCTTTCTTTTCTTACTAAAATAATGTAGAGTGCCTTGCTGGGCATATACCAAGGTTGTGACATTTTCATGAACCATTTTCCCAGCGTGCTTATCATTTTACCATTTTAATGTTATAAAATTCTTCCCAGGAATATTTGATAAGCATATTATTTGATGTAAAAATATTTGTTATTTTATTAAAAGTGCATATGTGTGTGTGAGACCTTATTTTAAAGAGATTGAAATGTGTTTGAAACAAGTATGGAGAAACTGTCTTTGCTGAAAAGCACCGAGTCCTGATCTAGGCCATAGGGTCTGTAAAGCCTTGCAGTTAGGCCTGCACTTGGCACCCTTGGCACCTGCTCACCCCATCCATAGGTACTGTTATCAAGCTGTGTGTTGGTCTATTGGTCTCATCTCCCTCACGGTGGAAAAGCACAGAGGGCTCACTGGGTTAAATAGCAGTCATTCTGTTTCTAGGAGCCCCAGAATCTCCAGAGGTAGTTACTAGATTGAGCCCTCCTGGCCCTTCCGGAAGAGGGCAGTTAGCCAAGATGGTAAAGCTGTATCCTGGGGCACAAGTAATTGTCTCCTGACAAGTAGATTGATAGATACCTCCAACACTGACAATGATTCAGACCTGTGACCAGCAGCAGAGCTAAGAAAGTGATTAATAAACACACAGCTAAGCAAGAACAACTTTAATTAAGGTCCTGGTCCCTTACCCCATACTCCTCCTATTTGAGCTTAAAGTTTGTGTCAGAATCTTGGAAGGTGGACTTGGGGATCTCAAGAACCCTTGATAAATCTGTCTTATTCTAGTTATTTGCCCATCATCAGTTTCTTTCAAAAGTATGTCAGAGAGAGTTGCTGAACCTAACCTGTTAGAGCTGCCAGATTCTGGGCATTCGTCTCCAACATTACTGTTATATGATTTCTGTTTAAGGTGAAAAATACAAATTAATTTCTTTCATTCATAGTTACATATTAGAACTTACATGGCTTTTTAAAATCACTTTTTGCCATTATTTTTAAGAATCACCACATCAAACACAAGGATTTATACCTAAGCTATTTCTTCATGGTTCAGATTCAATTAGTTAATTATTATAGATTTATAATATAGTCTATAATACTATGTCTACTAAGTATATAATATTCTACTATGTCTAAGCCATTTAGGTTATGCTACCGTGTGCATCCGTGATAGCACATGTAGGCTTGTGCTTTCTCTGTGGACACGATAAATATTTGTAATAGCATTTGCAACTAATAAACATTTGTAAGTGTTCAAGAGACTTGGATCTTTACAACCCAAATATATCCAGACTATATATTAAAATTCACTTAAAGGGACTTTTTATTTTTTGAGATTATATAATTACATTTCTCCCCTTCCCTTGAAAATCTTTTTTATTTTTACTAATTTTTTTTTATTTATTTGTGACAACATCTCGTTATATCCTCAGTTGGTCTTGAACTCAGGATCTTCCTGCATCTGTTTTCCTGAGTACTGGGGTTACAGGCTTGCAACACTACATCAGGCTTTAAAGGGAATTCTGAATAATGCAAGAAAACTCACATCTTGATTAGAATTACATTCTTACTACTATAGTTGTTAATAAAGTTAAAACTTATAAAAATATATTTTGTATTTTAATGTATTGAGGCAACTAGCGTCATGCTAGAAAAAATATTGGCCAGATGTACAACTATAAAAGGAAACAAGTGAGAAAAACAGAAGCCGCAGATGTAGTTGTGGCCCTGTTAACTCTACTCTGGCAATCACAAGGCGCCACTGGGAGCTTGCAGCGGTAAGGTACCAGAAGTGAGTGCGTGCACCTGGAGATGCATGCACACAAGGTGAAGTTCTTATTTCCTTTGCATGGCATCTCATCAGACGGGAAAGTCACTTGCCCAGGTCACAAAGCTAGTTCTCAGCAGGTAGTGAATAAAGTGTGGTCTAAGTATTGCCACAAGGACCTGGTAGAGTCTCTCTTCTTTGAGTGTTCACACTATGAGGCTGTTCTGCCTGGTTCTTCCTTTCATGGTGATTGTCAGCACTAAAGGGAAGAAGCTTCTATTAAACCCCTGGTACCCATGTGTTCTGGTTATCTAATGCTGGATTTTCTAAACTGTGGGACTAGCAGTCCCTTCTCTAACACTACCCTGAACTGCTCACTTAAGCTATCAGCTGGGCACCCTGAAGCCAGCAGGAGAAGCTGGCATTTAAGACAGTCAGCAGTGCTGTTTGCAGAACCTGCAATGAACAGACTTTGGGAGGTAGAATTGCTCCTGGGGGAGGGAGAGATTCTATAAATCTACAATTTAATATTACCTGATAAATGAAATATATGGTGTACGTTTTTAAGATTGTCTGTGTGTAGATGTGGTTGATGTTTTGTGTGTGTTTGTGTGTACATGCAGGTGTATGCATGCACATGCAAGTGTGTATGTGTGCATGCAGTCATATGTTAACTTAACCTGGGGCAGCTTCCACATCCCCTGTAAAGTAGTGTTCCTTCTTCTGGAGGATGAGCTTTATGCCTCCATTGACAATCTTAGTCAAGCATATTCAGATACGCAGTACTGTGTGCTTGACTTTGGGCCCCAAACAAGGATTTCCATTATTGTCACCACTATAATCTTAAAAGAAGAAGGCCCTGGAATGAAGAGACAGCTCAGTGGTTGGGAGCACTGGCTCCAATTCTGGAGAGCCATGTTTCTGTTCCTACCACCCACACAGTGTCTAACAAGCATCTGTTATTTCAGTCCCAGGGGATCTGACTCCCTTTGCTGGTCTCACCCGGCACATACACACAAATACATTTAAAAATAAATATAATTATTGTCCAGAGTCCTAAATGTTAATAAATTAAGTTGCTAAGAGAACTAAAAAGCAATCATATCTCCAGTAAGCAATTAATCACCCTCAAATGTGAAGGTCTACATGAATACTCCCTAAATCTTATCATTTTGTTTACCTTAATTTTGTTTACCTTGTTTTTTTATGAAGGATACATTTTGTAATATTTCATCAGCTAAGCAAAGAATATTTAATAAATACTTAGCTTGCTCATTTAAAATGTATTAAAGCAATAAGAAGTGGCTTCTACAATCTCAACCAGTTAGTGACAATCTATAGCCTGATGGAGATGCGTGCTGTATTGAACTTGTGCTACAGGGAAGAATAGGGCTCTTTTAGGTTTGTTAAAAAATTGAAATGTGTGATTGTTTATTTTTCATTCTAAAACCCCTAAAAAGTATGAAGACTGCAGGTTGGGAACTTTTATTTTTCAATTATGACTGTTAAGTACTAGGAAATTTTGTTTTAAGGCAATCTTTAATTACATACTTTGGAAGGTCCCCAGCACATCGGATGTCAGATGGGGTGCGCCTTTTGCCAGAGGTTGCTTAGTTCAGTGTTTATTTAATGAATGAGGTTTTATATGCAGCTGAATTTCTCATGGCACATGTTAGAAAATACTTGGCAGCATTTAAATTGGAGAACTGAGAAACATATTGGCTCTGTGGAAGCTCAATCAGTTCCCAGGCAGGAGCGGAGCCTTTGCCAAGGAAAATTCACCAAAATAAAAAATACCAACATCAAATGTGTGCACAATCCAGGGAATATTGAGTTTGGTGTCAGGAATAAAATAATTAATTCTTCAGATATCTAAAACACAAATAGTGGTGGAGAAAAGGCTTTGTAAACTTGGGAGAGAAATAGGTATGGGAGAAAGATGTGTGTGTTTTCTGATTGTCTGCAAAATCCACATTCTAGCTGCCAAGTTAAAAAACATAGAGTCTCATGTAACTACTTAAGTCTTTTAATTTTGGAGACATGTTTATAAGTCACTAAAAGATATGTTTTAAATTTGAAATATGAAATAACCAGTCGTTGAATATTGAAAAATGGTCATATAAGTTACTGACTTAGACACACTATACAGATGACTGTATTGTTTCCAGTTTTTTGACCATATACTTATATGTAGTTTCCCATAAACTGTAATGACTATAGGTCCATTTACCATAGGTCTGGAAAGGGATATTCTGCAACAAATGATCTGGACTCTGAAAAGATCTAGGTCCATTAGAAAATTACTGATATTCTAGAATTAGGAGGGATTAAAGTATATTTAAAAATCAAATGTTAGTTTAAGAAAACAAACATGAGAACATATTATTAATTTTAATACTCCACTTTTTTATGAATACCATAGTCATTCTGATGTGGGGATGGCCTCGGGGTCCTCTTGTCCCAGAGTAGCTATCATACCTGTTCTCTTCCATGTGTCGTCTGCAGCCAGCAATCTCTCTCTGTCGCTCATTCCCCCCTCCCTCTCTCACTTTCCCTCCTGCTCTCTCCCTCTCTCTCTCCTCTCTCTGGAAGGGCCATTTCCTTATCAGGACTGCAGCCCCTTCCTCCAGCTCCAAATGCAGCTAGACTTCTAACCAGCTCTTGCTCTCTTTGCTAGTCAGTGACTCGGCTGCCCACGGCAGTCCTGTCTCTTTGTTTAATTTCTTTATTTATTCACAAGTAACAGGGCTGGAATTACCAGCACAGAAATATTGATTGAAGGGGTAGCCTGGCCACTGCTCAGGTGGTTAAGTGGATAGGTTTGCCTACACCTGGCAAGCTTCTCTGCTGGCTCTCTGAGGAGCAAATTGCCAGCAGACAATCTGTTGCAGTTGGCCATCTATGTTTGCTTTGCCCCGCAGTGCATCAATTTTACATCAAGCAGACAGTGTGAAAATGGAATATGAAATACAAGCTTTAGCTGCTGTGTTGCCTGACATAATATTAGTGTGAGTCAATACAGCAAAAAAAAAAACCTTACCAAATGTGCCTCCCAAATATTCAAGGCTTGTTGCGTGAATATATAAGTTATTTCTCAAAAGGCTTGTTGGCTAAAATTAAATTACCCATGTAGTAGATGACCAAGAAGATTCAGGACAGGTTTGAGATAGGCATTTACTTGAAAAATTATCACGCATACTAAAAATTCAGAAATGAAAATACATATTATTTCAATACAATACTTTAAAAATTGTCAAAGACCTCAACATAAAACCAACCACACTGAGCCTCACAGAACGGAAAGTGGGAAGTACCCTTGAATGTATTGGCACAAGTGACCACTTCCTAAATATAACCTCAGTAGCACAGACACTGAGAGTAACAATAAATAAATGGAACCTCCAGAAACTAAGAAGCTTCAGTAAAGCAAAGGACACAGTCAACAACACAATACAGCAGCCAATAGAATGGGAAAAGATCTTCACTAACCCCACATTGACCAGAGGGCTGAGTTACAAAATATATGAAGAACTCAAGAAATTGGTCATCAAAAGAACCAATAATCCCATAAAAAATGGGGTACAGACCTAAACAGAGAACTCTCAACAGAGGAATCTAAAATTGCTGAAAGACACTTAAGGAAATGCTCAACATCCTTAGCCATTATGGGAATGCAAATCAAAACAACTCTGAGATTCTATCTTACACCTGTCAGAATGGCCAAGATCAAAACACTGATGACAACTTATGGTGGAGAAGATGTGAGGTAAAAGGAACACTCCTGCGCTGCTGGTGGGAGTGCAAACTGGTAAAGCTGATTTGGAAATCAGTATGATGATTTCCCAGACAATTAGAAAACAGTTTACCACAAAACCCAGCAATACTACTTTTGGGCATATAACCAAAGGATGCTCAATCATACCACAAGGACATGTGCTCAACTATGTTCATAGAAGCATTATTTGTAATAGCCAGAACCTTGAAACAACCTAAATGCCCCTCATTCAAAGAATGGATAAAGAAGATGTGGTATATTTCCACAATGGGTTACTACACAGCAGAAAAAAATAATGACATCTTGAAATTTGAAGACAAATGGATGGATCTAAAATAATATCATACTGAGTGAGGTAATCCAGACACAGAAAGACAAATGTAATATGTACTCACTCATAAGTGATTTTTAGACATAAAGTAAAGAAAAACCAGCCTACAGTTTACAATCCCGGAAAACCTAGTCAATAAAAAGGATTCTAACAGAGGCATACATGGATCTAATCTACATGGGAAGTAGAAAAAGAGATCTCTTGAGTAAATTGGCAGTGTAGGAAACATGGGAGAGGGTAGAAGGGAAGGGGGGACAAGGGATGAGGAGTAGTGAAACTATATAGTTCAATAAAAATGTTTAAGAAATGAATAAGAAAGTCTAAGATTATCAAAATACTGATGCTACATAAAAATGGCTTTAGTTTTATATTCTTCCTGGTATTGTAGGCTTGCAATGTCATGGCATAGAACTATGATATCCTATTTTACTAGGATTCGAAAATCCAATCTGGTGTATTTGTTAAAACAATTGCCAGAAACTAAAGTTTTGGTATCATTATTGGATGTCATTAAGTTTATTACCAATGCACTATTATTTTTGAAGGCCTAATAGTCATTAAGAAAACCATTTTGGGGGAGCGTGGGGATCTTGGGAGAGGGTTGAAAGGGAGGAGAGAGGCAGGGAGGGGAGCAGAGAAAAATGTAGAGCTCAATAAAAATTAATAAAGAAAAAGAAAACCACTTTTATCTGAAGGACAGTGGTGGCAAACAGTGTTCAGTCAGACATGGTTCCGTGCATTTTGCTTCATTGGTTCCTCATGCCAACTGCTGATAGAAAAGGCTCTGCTGCTTAATTCTCTTTTCTGCAAAGCACACTTTTGTTTGTCTGTGCTCACATTTGCATGTATTCGTATATAGAGATGAGTGTTGTGGTTTGAGTACACATGCATATTTGTGCACCTGTATGTACATTCATTACCTCTGGGTCAACCTTAGATATAACTCCACAGGTGCTATGCCCTTTTTATTTATTTTTCATTGTGACAGTTTGTCTCACTGGCCTGGGACTCATCAAATAGGTTTTTCCGGATGGTTCTTTGAGCCTCAAGTGTCTGCTTCCCCAGCTCTGGGATGACAAGCACAAGTCGTCATGTTAGAATTTTTTTCTTTAAGTCAAGCTCAGCCCGTTGTGCTTATAATGCAAGCATTTTACCAATGGAGTCCGCACTCCTGAGGTACACACGCTAGGTCTGTGGTGCCTGCTTGTGGAACTGCATAAAACTGGGTTCATTGCTTTTTAGATGAGGGAGTTCAGCTAACAAAATGAGACTAGAATAATTCAATTTTAAATTTAAGAAATGTGTCTATAGGAATCTTTTTCTTAATCATATCATAGAAGCAAGCCAAGCCCCTCAAAAATCAAGTAAGTCATCCTTATTCTGACTTCAGTGCCTCAGTCTACCAAGCTGGCAATACTTAACTTTTCCTAACAGTGACTCTAAGAATAAACAGCAGCATTAACTTTCATAGGAAC
The DNA here is from genome assembly GCF_982192425.1 of Myodes glareolus. Taxonomy (NCBI): domain Eukaryota; kingdom Metazoa; phylum Chordata; class Mammalia; order Rodentia; family Cricetidae; genus Myodes; species Myodes glareolus. Next base: position 79,440,676 of record NC_142031.1, on the reverse strand, counting down.
AAGTCAAAACTCCAGAGGTGAAGGATGAGAAGGATTGTACCCAGTGACTGGTTGATAATTTTCCTACTGAATTTGTTGAGTAATCACACCCACTGGGGAACGGTAGTAAACCTCTGATCAGTGTTCAGGCCTTGTAAAAAAACACTTAAACATTTATTTCACTTGTCCTTCAAATCTTAAGAAATCAGTTAAGCTAACAGCTTTCATTCTGTGTGAGGCTAGTAAAATCACCCTGTTGTCCTGCAATTCTGTAGGTAGAATTCTTGTAGCAATCAGCCAGTGTGAAATATGATGCAAAATATAACCTTTAGCTCTTCACACTAAATAGCACTATAATTATATGTTTAAAGTAGAACATCATGATGGATTAAAAACAAAAGAACAGAAGATTCAAAGCAAACCTTTGAGATATTGTCTAATAAATCAGTCTTCTCAAGTGTCTGATGCCCCCAAGTCACACTGTTCATTCACATACACACTTCCGATTATGTGGTTTATTTAAGGGGAAAACCAGAAAAGTAATCAACAAACTTCCAAAATGTCTACTGTAGAGTATCTACCATTTTTTATTTGGAGTACCTGTAATTAGCTTGTAATGTGAATGGGAAAATGGATCTAAATGATGGGTTCAATCATTAAGACTCTTCTTTCAGAGGGCTTGAATCCAGTTCCCAGCATCCATGTTGAGTTGTTCACATATACCTGTAACTACAGTTCCAGGGACATCCAATGTCTCTGGCTTTTGCAGTCACCTACATTAACAGGTACATACCTACACACATGCACTCATGTGCATACCAACGCATACTTTTTTTAAAAAAAATATAAGTCTATTAAAAAGGTGAAAGCAACTTTGCCTCTTGGGAAAACTTTCTGTGGAGAGGATGAAGGGTTAGAACGTGGACTGAAAGCCGAATATCGAGGAGAAAAATGCAAGACCAAGATATGCAGGTAAAATATAAAATGCAAGGCTTTGAGTCCCTATAAAATGGAGAGTGTTTCCATAATGCTTGTATCTAAGTTGATGTTGCTAATGACACTCCGTTAACTGAGCATGGTCATGTTATTTAGAAAAATGTCTTAGAATCCATTACTAAAACATTCTTCTCTCTTCATTTGGACATATTGTGTTTTCTGTGTTGAAGTTTTTTTTCAAACTATGTTAGACGATTTTCAGAAGCTCTGATGACTATTTTAAATATCCTAACACTTAGCTCCCCAAGTCAGTCTTTGCTTCACTGTGTGGTTGAGCTGGCAAAAGCAGCCCTGAGCTTTCTAGTTGCACTGACACATGTCCCAACAAACACATAGCGATTTGACTATAGTTTTCTGTCATCAAACTGTGGCAAAACAACCAAATAAGCTGTTGTAGCATGCAGCACTATTCTCTTTACACACAGAACTATTATTGCATATCTATTTAAGACACACTAGAAAGCTGAAACCACGAATAATGTTCAGAGTATCCTGAATCATGATCAATAAAGACTCAGAGTACTACTAGGGACCAAAGGCAGAATTATTTTATAGAAAGACATTTTCTGTAGTTTGATTACCATGGATCCAGAAGAGACATGTGCCTAAAGATCTAAAGTATGCTACCTATCTTCTCTTGGCAAGAGTGGACTAGATGGTTATTACTTACAATATTTTTTATTAAATTATAGAAAATCACTTGGCAAAGACTCTTTTATAAAGATGCCTAGTTTTAAAGCTGAAACTATAATGTCTACATTGGGGGTGGGTTGTGAATATGTTTTCAGTTGAATTCTGTCAGTATATTTCCAGAAATCAAGTCTTGAAGATTCAAGATGACAGTAAAAGGTTCCTAAAGGAGATACTGGTTTGTCCCAATATGAAGTGCTGACGCTGGCAATGCCATCAGCGCAGGAACAATCTGAAAAACTGAATTGAGTTTTTTGGATCTTGTGTAGACTAAAAAGGAGTGGCTCCTCCAACCTGAGGTACAGTGAACACAGCTCTCACCCTTCAAAGTCTTAATTATTTCTTTAGAGGACTTTTGTCTAGTATACCTCTGTCCTTATTCTTGGGCGAAGACACTTGAGAAACTAATAACTGTGCTCAGTTTTTAGACTGAAATATTTTTAAAGTTCACAATGAGATCAAGCAATAGCAACTCACTTTTTTGTTGTTGCTTATAAAGTCACAATTTTTGAAGAGACATAAACATTTAAAAGGATTAATGTATGTTAAAAAATTGCAACATAGACTGAGGATCCCATAAATCACACAGAAAAGCATAGCAGCTTAAGTAACTCTAGGGGCCCCTGGAACACAGGATAAAATATTCAGATACTTGGAAGAATAACTTAAAAGGAAGGTGAAGGAAATAAAGGGGGAAGGCAGCAGTCCCCTAGTTCCTATTGGTACCCAGCCTGGAAAGGGGTCAAACCCAAACTGACGGGAGAATAAAGAAACACTGGTTCTGAGGATTCTAGATGTGATAATAACAAAAGTGTTATCCTAGGAACTCTCAGATGTCAGCTGACTGTAGAGACATCTTTGGGATCTCTAGGTGGATCCAGAGGAAGACAGAGACCTTGGGATCTGGATCAACTGTTTGAGCTTAGCACAATCTCAAAGTCACAGGTCTTAAAGCAGTGGTTCTCAATCTGTGGGTTGCAATCCCTTTGGGGGTCACGTATCAGATAGGTTGCATGTCTTAGGAATTCTACTGCTGTGAAGAGACACCATGACAGCGGCAACTCTTACAAAGAAAACCAATCGAGGTGGCAGCTTATAGTTTCAGAAGTTCAGAACATTACCGTCATGGTGGGAACATGGCAACATGCAGGAAGACAGACATGGTGCTTGCTACATCTTGATCTGAAGGCAACAGGAAACCGACTGTGTCACACTAAGCAAAGCTCCAGCAAAGGAGAGATCAAGGTCCTCCCCTACAGTGCTACAATTCCTTCAACAATGTCACACCTGCTCCAACAAAGCCACATCTCGTAATAATGCCACTGCCGATGAGCATATGGGAGCCAGTTACATGCAAGCTACCATAGTGCATATAAGATATTTACATCAGTATTCATAAAAGCAAACTTATAAAGTAATAACAAAATTATTTTATTACTGTGGGTCACCTCAATATAAGGAACTGTATTAAAGGGTTGCAGAGTTAAGATAATTGAGAATCACTGCCCTAAAGGGTGATTTCCATAGCAAACAGTCAGACTACCTCCAAATGCTTATAGCATGTGCCAGTATCAGAAAGAGGTACATATGATGATGTGCTGTATGTACTGACATAACCCTTCTCAGTGAATATTGGCTGAAAGACTTTTATTTTAGAAAATAAACATCTTTTATGTCTTATCTGCCCTTTTTCTAGCTTGGAAAACATACTCCTTGAAGGTGTGAAAACTCTGCCTGCAAGCTTGCTTTTGACTTTATCCTATGAGCCGAGCCAACGCAGCCTCTCCCCTTGCACCATGAGCACCAGCTGCCAGGTACTGCATGGCCAGGTAATAGAAAACACATTGGTTACAAAAAAGGAGGAAGAAAAAAGTGGTGGGGAGAATAACTAAGGGAATTAAGGGCCATCCTATGTGCAGGCAGAAATCCCTCTTTTAAACTCTGTTGGCAAGAGAGAAAAGTCCCCAATTATTCTGTAACTAAAGAAATAGCATTTGTAGAGAAAACGTTGAAACCCAGGAACCTAACCCCTCTTTTTTGACATCCTGCATATATTCAGGAGAGCTGATTTCATGCCTGCTATGCTCCCAGAAGCAAATGAGAAGAGTAAAAAAAAAATCAGTATTCACAAGAAAACCCATACTTCTTAGTGTGTCCTTTCATACTATAGACTTGTCTAGTTCATGTCTGTTGTGAATGACCTCATCAGTCTCCACGTTAGTAATAGTAATAACATCCACCACTGGTTATTTCAGAAATCACTAATTGATGTAACTGTTATCCAACCAAAGTTCTGTATCTCCGTTTTCAGACATAGTTACAAAGCTAAGGAAGTTTAACTAATTTTCTCAAAGTCACACAGCTAATAAAAATAAAACATTCTCTTATAGCGCATTAAATTACAGCAAACGATACTTAACAAATGAACAGTCCTGACAAACTGACTGACATGTTGACAGGTCTGTAGGGGGAACCTTTTCATACTGAGGATTATTCATTTTCTCAGTAGACAGAACTTATAGAACACTAGAAAGAGGCTTAATGTAGTGAGAATTTTGTGCTCTTATAAATACCTCTGCCATTAATGTGCTAGTTTATCCAAAGAGCTCTCATGCATCCTGTCTATCCAAGAGAGAAATTGACTTATGCACATCTGAGCATTGCAAATATTTCGGTCTTTATCTTAATAATATAGAATTGGGTAATATAAGATATATTTAGGAGTGAATTTAAAATACAGTATTATATCACATTAAATATTGTCTAAAGATGGTGAGGAGAAAATGAAATCCCTGTACTGCATGTCAGAATCTGGACAAAGAAAGCAAGATGTAATCATTAAACAGATGAATCACTGGCCATTGCAGAGATCCCACCCCTAAGCAGGCAGTGGGAAACAGCCGTATTTGATTAGAATGATACATACTTGGTGGATACAGTATGATGAGAAGTCTCTAATGTCCAGCACACCTGTGTGTGCACCTGAGTTTTAGAAGAAGGACTTGGCTAGAAAATTGTATCATTCACCATTCTGTGTAATGGTGGTAAATTTTAAACTAGTTTATGAGAAACTAAGTATTTATAACATTCCCAATTAGTCATTGGTTAGCATGGGATGGTTTGGATATTATAGAGGCTCACAATTAAAGATAGCCTTATATTTTCTCCATACTACTAACAAGTAAGCAATAATAAAGAAATTTCTCACTGGGAGTAGAAGCCTCAAAGGGAAAAAAACCTGAGTAGGTCAAAAGTGTGGTGGAGTTCCCTCCGAGGCTCAGGAGGAAAATGAAGGAAGGGTAGAAAGAGTGTAAGGGCCAAGGGAGGGCAAGTGTTATGGAGTACTGTCTTAGAAAAGGATATGACAGCTCTCTTGAACTCTCAGAAGTTATGACTTCATGCACAAGATTCCATCAGATTGGGCCTAGCAATATTTCATCATGGGGGAATGAACACTTCATGAACGTCAAAGAAAAATAAAAGCAGCCCCACTTTCATACTCTTCCCATACTTTTGAAATTACGAGTGCATTTCTCAATTGGGCTGCATTTAACTTTTCATATCAAAGACAGTTTTCCATGAGGCCAAGATGAATCAGAAACATTAACCTTGCTAAAAAACTCTTCCAATGTTTCTTCAGGAAGGAAGATGGCACACACCGTTATAGTGTGTTCACAATGAAGTTCACTGACTTAGCCAGGATGTAGTAAGAAAGGACAGGTAAGAAACATTATGTTCAAGGCACTGTGTCTTCAATGAAGGGGTCGTTGACATAAGGAATTGTATAACAGGAATTGCCATTGTGAATCTGATGACTTTTCTTGTAATACAGTTTGAGGAATTGTGTTATAGAACAAACTCATATCACCATATAGAGAGCCATAAAAATAACTCAGTTATTACAGTCATGAAAGCATGAACAATGAGTTTGATCCTTGGAACCCACTAAAACAAACAAGAAACCACTGGACATAACGAATGCTTGTAACTCCAGTGCTGGGGAGAGACACGGGTAGATTTCTGGGTTTCCTAGCCAACCACCCTAGTCTACTGCAGGCCAGGGAGAGAGCCTGTCTTAAAAACAAGGTGAATAGCACCAGAGCAGCAATTCTTGAGCTGTTTAGATTGGTCCCTGGCTTTCTTATGCACAGAAGCACACACACAAACACATGCACACACACCCACACACCATAGTCTCAGAGATTCAGAAAGACTCTGAAATAGAAAAAGACATGCACACACACACAAGTACACACTCTTTCATACCGAGAGAGACACATACACACAGATGCTCGCCCACTCATATCCAACCCCCCTCCACACACTGCCTTGTTGACAAGTTCTCATTTGTGTTGCTGCATGTATAAGAACTCCCACAGCTTTTTCTAGCACAAGACAATACTAGGTCTGAATCTACAGATAGAAGATTTCTGCTAAAAACAATAGCTCATCTTCACATCTTTCCCACTTAACAATAAATAAAAACAGTAAATAAGAAATTAAAAAGCCCATGCACACAAAACTGCCTATGTGTAATTTGGCCAAGAGAAACAGAATAAACTGGTAGGTATCCCACATTCATCTAGATGAATAATAATCAAATTATTATAAGAGGATGTCTCTCAAACTGCTTGAGATATTGGTTTTTGTCAAGAAAAATGATGCGAAGCAAAATTTGGATATGCACCAAAAACTTCAGTCTTCAAGGGCTTTCAATTTCCTCCAGTTTGCAAGTTTGGAAACTGAATGGTTCAGCATATCTCTAATAAAACTCATCTCCCAAGGTTCCTTTTCTATGCAGGCAAAATCAAATTAACTGTGAACTGAAGAGGTTAGATACATGCATAATGGGAGTATCAAACTGTATCATCTTCTCACTCTAGCTCTCTAAGGTCCCCTAATTTTTACCCCAGAGAGGAATACAAATATTAGCTTCACCCAAGATCACTCTGACAAATCTGAAGAGAAGTATGGATTGCAAAAAAAGAACACCACAGATTGAATTATTCCACCAAGCTGGCAGGATATTCACAGAGAGTACTACAGTTCTCTAGACTTTAACTTAACATTCAATGACAGGCAATAGAATTGCAATCTTTATGCTCACCCTGTAAGTTGTGAGACCATTGTCTTCATAGCTAGGCATGCATTTGAATCAAGGGATACATACATTTGGACTAGAGAGCTGCAGTGATAACCCTTTGGGGCCATTACTGCTGTGTACACCACACAGCTGCCCTCCACAGTGATGCATTGCACTAATATGCTCTCAGTGTGCACTTGTTTGAATGTATTAGAGCAATACATCACCAGAATGTTTAAGCTGGTATGATAAACTACTGTGTGAGATAGAAATGGTTGCCAGAGGCTTGTTTTAAATACTTAGTTCCTAATGTTGTGCCTTAAATAATGTCTATATCACCTTTGTTTGGTAGTTTGGGACACATGTTTTGGTATTGTATTAGGTTATCTTTGAAATTCAATGCTTTTTCTTCAATCTTGAAGGCTGTCCAAAATCAGGCCGCTTCTTAAAAGAAATGAAATGCTACGTAACCTGTAGAATGAATGAAGAAGTCTATGTGTTTATAGCCAGCAATCAGTGCTGAAATAAAGCCCTCAACAAGAGCCCTGTCTGCTTGTATCATTTTCAGGTTACGGGTGTATCTGCACTAGCAGTGAACCCTGGACAAGAACATGGGAGCCAGGTGGAGATGCTTTTCAGAGATAAAAGCACTGTGTACACATCACTTGCTGTTTTGGTAATGCTCATCTTTTTAATGATGGGATTGGGTTGCTGTAGTAATGTGTAGCACACAACTCTATTTTTCCTTCTTTGTTCAAAGTTATAGACCAAAGTATGGAGTAACTTCTGAAAAATAGCAATGCACCAATTGTAAATATAGATATTCAACATTTATATTGTCATACAGGCTTTGTCTGGATTGCCCAAACTATGTTGATAGATGTACATTCCAAGAGAGCATAGTCCACATTTAATTTACCTACCATCTTTTCCTACCTCACCTTTCTAGATGTATGAAGTGTGTTCAGCAAATATGTATTAGATACACTAACAAGTTGCCCATTTAGAGTAAATGAATTTTATCAGCAAATATTTTTAAGAGGCATAGCAAAATTTCTTTAAATGTGACTGCATTCTCATGAAAAATAATTTCATCTAGTAGTGGTATGTAATGGCAGTCTAGAGACACAGAAAATTATTTGGTTATTACTAGTCATATGAATAATGTTGCTGTTTTAAAATGATTATATTAATTGAAAGTATCGTTAATGTGCAATTTTTCTGATTTCTTTTACTTCTTAAAGAAATATACTCCTACATCGAGTCCATTTTGTGTCACTATTCTTTTCTTGTCCTTGGAAGGTAGAGGATTTAAAATTATCAACCCTTATGTATATTCTATTTTCTCTTATGTATATGTGTATATATATATGTGTGTGTGTGTGCTTAAATAATGAACTATACTATAAAAGATTAACACTAACTAATTTTGTTATAGAGTTAGCATATCTACTGACCAAAATAAAAGTTAGGTGAATATAGTTTATCCTATCTTGAAATTACGTAGCCAAGTGGTGGTGGCACATGCCTTTAATCCCAGCACTTGCGGGACAGAGTCAGGCAGATCTCAGTAAGTTCAGGGCCTGCCTGGTCTACAAAGCAAGTTCCAGGACAGCTAGGATTCTTTTTTTTTTTTAAGTAAATTTTATTAAATTATAAAAGTTTCCATTTCCGCCCCTCTTCCCAACACCCTCCCACTCCCCCCACTCCCTCTCCTCCTCCCTCTTCGTCCCTTAGGGCAGTCAGGGTTTCCTGCCCTGTGGGAAGTTCAAGTTCCTCCCCCCTCCCTCCAGGTCCAGGAAGGTGAGTATCCAAACAGACTGGATCCCCAAAATCCAGTATATGCAGAGGAAACAGGTCCCAGTATCATAGTCAATGGCTTTTCAGAAAGACTACGGGCCAGCCACATTCAGAGAATCCGGCCAAATTCCGAGAATCTGGTTAGATCACGTCCTCGTTCAGTCCCAGTCCAGCTGGCCTTGGTAAACTCTCATTAGATCCGTTCCCTTGTATCAGTGGGTGATAGCATCCCTCGCAGTACTGATTTCGTTTTTCATGTTCTTCCTCCTTCTGCTCCTCATTTGGACCTCTGGGGGCTCAGTCCGGTGCTCCAATGTGGGTCTCCGACTGTATCGCCGTCCTTCGCCAGATGAAGGATCTGGGACTCTTGTCTATTTCCTAGACAGCTAGGATTCTTATACAGAGAAATCCTGTCTCGAAAATTAAAACAAAACAAATACCACCACCAACAAAAAAGAAACACACTATACTGATCTGTCATCTTCCAACGATGCTGTGAGGTCTAAGTGGCAATCGTCAAATATCATAAAGATTTCCTGAACACAATCAGTCTAACACAGAAACAGAGACATCTGACCTGATAAAGACCAAAGCTGCTAGGGTGTGTATAGTGCATAGAGCATGACCAACAGACAAGTATCGTCTACTGCTGAGATAGTTGGGAGGGCACATGGTACTATCATGCCATCTCTCTTCATGGTAAGGAAGCCCTTCAGTGGAGCTGCAGCTGTAGGCAGTGGGCATCTACAAGGGAACCCATGACATTGCCACTGGTTTTCCGTGCACTCTCGTAATGGAAGCACTTGCAATCAAGTCATCTTTCTCCACTACAGCAAGCGGAAGTGGTTGCCTGGCCTTTGCTTCTGGAAATTTTAATTATTGCTACTTTTCATAATCTCAGCCTCCTTTTTAACTTCAAAATCATTCTCAGTGAGATGACTTGTCTTCAGGAACCAATGAGACATGGTAGACAATGTACAGCTCTGAAAGGGTGTGTGGGAAAAGGGCTCCAATTCCTCACCTGTCTTTACCAGCATGGGTAAAAGAGCTGCATGAAGAGAGAAAAAACCCTGCCAAGGTAGAATTAGCCCTGTCTACTCTGACAGACAACTGTGAGCTACAGATACACTAGCTAGAGATTGGATCTAAAAAGGTGAATACTAAATGTCTATGCTTCTAAGGAAATTGTTGAGATTGACATTGGGATCAGTATCACCACCATCTCTCTTTCAGTTTCTAAGACCAGAGAGTACAGATAATTTCAGATTTGTTTGTTTCTTCTTAAATAAATGTTTTGTTGAAGAGTATTATTGTTCAGTATTTTTCAACAGATGACCAAAATTGATATTCTGTAAAAATACCAATAAAGAATATATACGATACTATATTTATTCATTCTATATGATGACTGCATAAATTTTGAAAAGCATGCTTTTATAAACATGATGTGTATACCCATAAAAAGAGAATTGAATTGACATATATTAAAAAGGGAGGATGGTAATGTTTATGTATTTATCTTGTTTATTTATCTATCTCTCTATATCTCATATATAGAACAATACCAATAAGAAACTAAAATGAGGACTGGGAAGCTCAAATTTTGGGGAGAGGGAAGAAATTTTTAAAATTTGTTTTAATAAACTTATCTATTGAACATAACATTGTTACTACACACGCATACACACACACACAAACACACACACTGATTCACAGAAATGTGAAATCTTACTAGAATTCTTTAAGGAATATTTAAATTATGTTAGGGAAGTCAGGGAATTTTGACAACTAAATGAAATGGAAAAAATGTATTTGTCTTCCCAATTTATAAAACCATTAATTCGGAATTTTAGTGTAGCTTCCCCTTGACAATCTAGCTGAGAACACTGTGTTAGCAAACACTACACAGCACACCCCTAATTCCCACAGTGAACTAAATATTCTCGCCCTTTTTATGCTTTTGAGTCTTAGAACTCTTGTGCAAAACAATTCAGATTTCTACTTATCTGAAATTATTCTTTTATAATCTTTTTATTAGCAAGAAAATATCATTCAAAACATAGGGCAAAGCCAGTACCACAATATCAACATATGCAAGGTTCAGGTGTGTAACATATTGTATTAAGGTGTGTTTAGAAGCTGGTTTTGAAATGGCATTTGTATAGCAAGCCTATTCTCTTAAAGTTTTGTTCTGAATGTTTTATAGATTCTCAAATATTTGTATACCTTCCCATGTATCTGAAATACTTTGGAATGATACTCTAGATAAAAACATCTTCCAAAATTAAAATATATGTTTTACAACCGGTATTGGTAATAGTGCAATTGATTTCTCACAGATTTCACTACCTTTTGAATTCATTTGTATGTTTCTAGTTGTTTATATATGTATTTAATTGCATATAATTTTAGTACATATTATAGTAAATGAAAAATAGTAGACCACACTGAAGATTTGATATATTGAGATAATATGGAATCATTAATATCAAGGATATTTACTAATAATTTGCTTAGCTTTATGGCCACTATTGCAATTCACATAGATTGAACTCTCTTCCTTCCTTCCTTTTTTCTTTCTTCCTTCTTTTCTTTTATTTTTCTTTCCTTGGAATGTAATCACCTGACAGGTGACCATGCATTACACTCTCAGACAGACAAAAGTCACCAAAGGTCCTGATCTAATTTGGAGTGTGTGGGAGTACGAGCTGGGAGCACAGTGCAATAAATGCACTCAGTAGCATTCATAGCTTCTATTATTACCAGTCAGTTTTTCTTAAAGTATGAGTGTAACACGAGAGGAAAACTAGCAAGACATCACCAAGTTAGCAAATAGACAAATGAGAATCCTCATCAACTCATTACTGCAAAAACAATGCCAATATGAGGTTTAACATAGCCTGAGAGAGGGCTGGAGAGATGGCTCAGTGGTTAATTCCCAGCAACCACACGGTACCTCACAACCATCTGTAATGAGATCTGACACCCTCTTCTGGTGTGCAGAAATACATTCAGACGGAACACTGTATATATAAATAAATAAATAAATAAATAAATAAATAAATAAATAAATAAATCTATCTTTAAAACAAAACAAAACAAAACAAAAAACATAGCCTGTGAGCTCCACGGGGAAGATGTCACCTTTGCTACAGCTACCATGGAAAGACTGTATTTCATGACAGTGAGCATTTCAGACAAATGCCTCAGCTTTGTCTTCTCTACAAGATATTCATTACATTTCCCTTCCTGTATAGCTGTTCCTATAAAGTTTGAGAATAGGTCTTATTCTCCTTCAGGTCTCCTCAGATGTTAGAAATCCTAGTTATATGGCATTACCATCAAAATACTTCATATCATTAGATCATATTCAATCATGTTTTAAAAAGAAAAAAAATGGAATGGTGTTTAGATTTTAAAAGTAAAACAGACCTGAAAATTACAAATCCACAACTAAAGTTATTTCAAGACTACTAGATACAATTTTATTTAGTATTATTTATTTCCTCTATATGAGCATAGTCCATTCTTTCTGTAAAATCTCTTCATTTTCAACAAATATTCATAGCTTCTCACTGAAATTTTAATTTTGATGTTTCGAAAAATGGGAATTTTAAAATGACCATAAAGCAGGAGAGACAGCAGACTTCTGTGGTCTCAGCAGTTGGGAGGCAGAGACGGCAAGATCATTGGCAGTTCAAATCCAGTCTGTTCTTCATAGTGAAATCGAGCCAGCCACAGTTACAGAGTAAGACAAAAAAATTTATACAAATAAATTGATGAATAAATGAGGTTTTAAAAAATTTAGATTTATTCAATACTCTAGTGTCTACTAATTAAATGCATTTTGGAAATAGGCATATTTAGTTTTAAATGTTACTTGACTGGTATAAGAAAAAATGCAACTTTATTTTCTCTAGAAAAAACACTGAAGGGGATCGTTGAATTTCCAGTTTCTCCAGGAATAAAGAGCTAAATACCATGACTAAATATAACAAGTGAAGGAAGGCTGAAGAAGCCTGGGACCCTGCCTTGTATGGACGAGCAACACCAGGCACACGCCCGAGAGATGAGCTTTCATCCTGTGAGATGCTAGCAGGATCAATGGGTACTGTTTTCTTTCCACTGTTCAACTCTTCTATGGACTGTTCTTGTTGCCCAGGATGTGTTTGGACTGAATTAATACTCCAATACCATCTAGAACACATGTCTATGTTGTATTTATGAAAAAGGTAAAAGAACTAAGTCACAATTTGATAGAACTCCAGGAGAAGTTTTAAAATATAGCCATATAACTGACTAAATTGCACTAGTTGACCTGAAAATAGAACAGTTCTTTTATTTCAAAATTATGCAGGGAAGAAATGTATGCTATATCAAATGAATAGAATGATGGATTTTACATACTAGGTTTTAACATTCTTGGGTATATTTTAAACCTATGAAGGAGAAATCTGCAGAGTCATGACTACATTGGATCTGTTTTGTTTCTGTGAATGTCTGTCATGGTGTGGTGGAGTAGTGATGAAAGAAGAAATAGTCTCACAAATGCAGGGTTCTTACCCTGCACTCTTCTGCTCTTTCTCTAGTTTCGCTGTTTGGACTTTAAAAGACTACACGTTTCCATTTCCTATTGCACTTTCTGTTTCATTTTCTCATATAAAGGACTAGTAATGGTTGATCACGTTGTTGTTTCCATTTCAAATAGTTAAAATTAAATTAAATGTTTCTCATCAGACACAAAAAATACAAAGGATAAAAACATAGTCAGTGAGGGAGACCTATAGGAGGCTATTTACTCTTCTCCAGAGAGATGTGCCAGACACTTAAGGAAAGACCTCCGGAGAATTGTTTTTTCTTGACATACAAGCGAGACTTCTAAGAAAGAATAGTTTGATCATTAGTCTGTTTGTTCCTAAGGATAGTGTCAAATGTAGCCCAGGCTGGTTGTAAGGTCATAATTTAGCCAAGGATGATCTTGAACTTCTGGTTCTCCTGACACCACTTTCAGATGCTAGGACTAAGCTCTACCACATCCAGTTTATGAAATGTGGATTCTCAAACTCCAGCTCTTGGACACAATAGATGAGCACTCTAGCAACTACGTACCATCTTTAGGTCAAAACAAGTTGTTTTAAATAACTATTCACTATCTAAAAATATCTAAAAAGAAAGCGACATGATCATTAGAAAAAAAATGAGCATCATGAATCTGGGATTTGATGGGACTATCAAGGACAGATGTGTGACTGTCAGTCCTAAGCTGTTAAGACATCTATCCAGGATGGTGCATGTAGGCTGAATTATATTTAGTCACTTGGTTACAGTAACTCTATTATCTTAAAGCATTCAGTTAATCCCAGCTGTAGTGGGGAATGTCATATTAAGAAAGCCTGAAATTCACCCTGATACAATATGTTAGAGAAGTTACAGCTTTTCTAATAAAAAATAGCAGGAAATTAACAAGCATTTGATCCCACACATACCACCTATCCATAATACAATAATTTTTGTAAAGGTCTTGAAAACTTTAATTGAACATTATAAATATATTTTAGTTCAGGTTAAAGACTTCCTGCAGATATAGTAAATACTTGATTTTAAATGTTGCTTTTATACATTCCTAACAAATTTCTTAAAGGAATTCTTTTTTACTGAAAGAAAATAAGAAACTATAACAAAACTAAGGAAATGGTAGAGAAAAACAATAAAAGGCAATTAAAAATGCTACAAAAAGGAAGCAGATGCTGAGAGACAGGGAAGCACTGAGAGCAAGCACTCAATCTATTCCTCATCAACCATATTTGAACATCTTTCAGAAGAAAACAAAAAGGAATCCAAATGCCTTGAAAGTCTAAGGTTGTGTTTGTTTCTAAAATACTGTATGAGTACATCCTGATAAACATCTCCCACTACTCTGGCTTTCCAGTTTGAACTCTATGAGCTTAAATTACCACCACATTACTCTCAACCAAGCCATTATACTGAGTCCAGTTACCTTTCTGATCACATCAACTGTACTCACTTTCAAAGCATTATCATCCTGCCTCATCACCAGGTAGTTTGGTTCTTCAAAGAATCCTTATTTTTGTGTTATATCATCTTTCTCCCTCATTTCTTTTCTCGCTTCTCTTTGATACAATTATCTATTCACCCATTTGCCACTCTTGCTTCCTCCACACACTTTTTGACCTGACTGACTTACTCATTTCCCAGGACTTACATGTATATTAAGACTGATAATTCTCGAACACCACACTTTTGGAGGCCCATAACCCCAAGGGTTTTTCCTGTTTGGGGAGAATGACAATGCCTCTTCTATGAGAATTTCCACAGTGAACATGTGCTTGTTAAGGTTCTGAAGTAGGTCACATTAACTCTTCTATTGAAGTGTCAACTTGGCATTGGGTAACACCAAATGTGTGAAGATTGAATAATGGACCAAGATTTGGTGATCATCTTCTATCCCAGGACTGTTCCTATGATATCACAGCCCAGGTTCATAGAAACTAGATTCTTTTCTCCAAGGATAGTAATGTTAGTGTTCTTTGAAGCTTCAAAAATTCACCCAATTCCATGCCATTTTCAAACAGTCATGGGTAACTGTATTGAACTCTTGGTACCTGGAGAAACTGCACTAATGATACTCTGGATATTGTAACAAACCATTAGTGTTCTCTTGCTGTGCTGTGTGCTCTGAATCCTTCCTCACAAAAACTCCAAGTGATTAATGGCATGTTAGAGTCCAGTAATTGTCAAACTGAATCCATAGGATTGATAACACTGTAATGCCCCTTTTCTTGTGGTAAGACAGTGGGACGCAACATTATAGTCTCTATATTATTGTACTAATATGCCCCTGAAAAAATCTGTTTTCAAAAGTTTCCCATAATGTGTTCACATAGGACAGTAAGAGGGTATGAAGATAAGTTACCATGGATATAATTTTCTAATATTCCACAGAGTCAATGACTTCAAAACTATATCGCTCTAAAAGCTCTTTTTGATTTTTCAAGGCAAGTCAACAATATCTTCTGAACTCACTAGGCTAAGAGAAAAAAAAGACCACCTTGTCTGTCTGATCATATATTACTAAATGTCTAGGTCAGTCTTGATGAGCCAGCATGTTCTCTGCATTTCACAGATATACACTTGTGCTCAGCCTGTCTGGTCTGGTTTCGATTGTATAGAAAATGTGGTAGAGATTCCATTTGTTTTCTACTGATCATATAAGACTTAATATTGGGTTTGAGACATTTTAAACTATTTTTCCTCCTTCCTATTACAATACGCACATATACACACACACATACACACATGAATAAACTGAAAACTATTAGCAGAGAACATCAATATGAGTTATTTCAATTTTGATAGCTTTAGAGAAGTACTCTAGCCCTGAGAGCTTTACGCAGGTACTCTAGCCCTGAGTAGCTTTAGGCAACTTAACTGATGCCTCCTTGCTTTGGTGAAGTGTGAAACTAAGGATAATAAACTTCTCTGTCCCTGAGTGAAATAAGCCAGATATACAATGACAGAATTACATGATTCCAATTGCAGAAGATCCAAACTCATCAAGGTAAAAGAAAGGGGAATGCTGGTTGTGTTTTGGCTGGAAGAAGGCAAGGTGACCTTTTGGTAATGGCTCTATGCATCAGGCTTGTAAGACAAAGTCATAGAACTTTTCACTACTAACCTGCAAAGTCAAGATAGTTAATATGGTAGCATATGTGGCTCGGAATTACTGTGCAATCAAAAATAAGACCCTAACAATACAATTATGAGGTTTATGAGTTTGAGGACTCTAAGCAAGCACTCCTAGCATTGCGCTACATGTCCCAGATCTAACTTGAAAAAATGAATAGACAGTAGTAACAGTTGTAATTGGCAGAGCATTTTACTCAAGTTCGGGCTATTGAAAATGAAATAATCAACGCTACCACATGAGCAAGCTCCCAAAACATTCTACTGATTCTGTGAGCAGTGTTCCTTTCTGTCATGGTCCTAGGGGACGGCAAGAAGTGCAGAGTAAAGAGAATCATTGCTTTCACTCAGGTGGCTTGCTAGAAGAAGGATAAGGAAATGACCTTGTTTTTTAGTAAAGCAGCAGAAGGGAAGTTGAGGAAGTGCCATGGAGGGGACACTGAGTTACACTTGGCAGCATCTACATAGGCATCCTTACAGGTGGTAAGTTCTGAACACATATTGACAGCAGGATCAGACACTGCAGAACATAATGGCCTGGCAACAAGAGTTAAAGTCCTTTTCAGACTTCCTCCCATCCTTGTCTGTTTGATAGAAGCTCCTCATTATGTGTTTTCTGGGTACAGGAGACTTTTCTGCTTTGAGTGAGGAACTTGATCCCTTTAATCTCAAGATGTTTGCATCTGCTGTACCCTCTACACAGGATGTTCTTTCTAAGTACAGTCATAGCCAGCACTCCCTCATAGAACACTGCATCCTTTCCTGTGGCAAGCTTCTATCAGATATATTTTCATGATATATTATGAACACAGATAAACTAAATGTTTTTGGTTGTCAGTGTCTGATTTCATCCCATAAGTTGCTTAGTAAAGGCAAAATATTCCTTCCCATGCTTACTATCACTTCAACCTAGAATGGAGCTCATTATCAGATATACATGTCAATTCCATTGGAATAAAAATATAATTTTAATCTTTATTAAATATCAACATATCAAGAGGCTCTAACTAACAGTGTTCTTATTTCAAAGGAATTACCTAAGAAATCCTGTGAATTGCCCCACAAGTACACATTTCACATTAAATTCCAGTGTTTTTTGGCTTTGGTGGAGGTAGAAAGTTTGTGTCATTTATTTTTCTATCTTTCATTTCCTTACTTAGAAAGCATTCTAAGACATATAAACTAATGTCCAGTCCTCTGAAAACAGCTCAGGATTTAGGAATACGTATTTGAGAACTCTTCGTTGGTTGATTTGTTTTGAGACAGACTACAACACTATATATATATATAGTCTGGTCTAGTCTATAACTTACTTGGTAGTTGAGACTGGCATGAACTCTTGATAATCTTCCTGCCTCAGCCTCCAGAATGCTGGGATTGGAGGTGTGCATTACATTACAATCAGTGTGCATACATGTGCTCTCTCTCCTCTCTTTCCTCCTTGCCGCTCTCTCTGTCAACTAATGACTGTGCTGTGCACACTAGTATAGCTCTCCATCTTTCTGTCTCATCCTCCAATGTGCTGGCCTTAGCCATCACACCTGGTTGAGGCCAGTAGTTTTGCATAATCTCTACCACCACCTGCTGGGAAACTAAGGTTGATAGACGGTTTTTCTTCACATCACATTTGGATCATGAATCAGTCCTGCTAACCTAGAACATCCTCTGGGGCAGGAGAAATCACAAAAGTATTCATAATTTAGTTGACATGTTTTTCAAAGTAGAACAAAACCCTGCAAGTGGCCAGGCTCTTCTTTGACATGTTTCTCATGTCTTGCTAGGGTAACACTGCAAAAGGACGAATTAAATTCTTACTATCCGACTCAAAAAATAGAATTGTTAAACTCAAATAATAACTGTGATTATGGGGTTTTGGCAGAACTCAAAGAATCTTTGCCTTACTAAATTTCCATGTTTTAATAGCATGTCTGTAGAATAAGCAGTGGGTGTAAAAATATGACAATATTGTAGAAAATGTATAGCAACCACAAAGGCTCACTATTTGTCTTAAAACTGAACAATTATAATGATATGCCAATCTTGAAGTATGATGTCTCCTTTGTAATCTGTATTGGTTTTCTAGGGTGATTTTGTTTCTCAGCTTCTCCGAACATTTTCAGATTATCTAGAAATTAAGTATGTGTTTCCTGAAAGTAGTAAGAGGATCTTTGAAGGTTAAATTTGATTGCCAATTTGATAGGATTTAGGATCACCATGGTAACAAAGCTCTGGGCAAGACCACGAGGGATTATCTAAATGGAGTTATATGAAGTAGGAGTTGTGTGAGCTCTATCAAGGTGGTGGCACAATTTTAGGAGCTTAGATCTGGACTAAACAGAAAGGAGAATATGTTCTGAACATGGGAGTTCATGGCTTTCCGCTTGCTGCCTTCCTGACTGTGGATGAATGTGAGCAGCTGCCTCAAGCTCTTGACACCATGTTGTCTCTGCCACAAAAGACTGTGGCCTTGAAATTTAAGACAGAAAGAATCCTTCCTCCTTCAAGGTCAATTCTGTCATGTGTGTGTAATTGTTTATGTGGATACTTCACTTAGGGTCTGTCTGTTTATTGTATTACTTATGAATCTTTCTTTAATGATATTTGACATTTGAAATGATCCAGATAATTTTATTATTATACAGAGATTTCTCACAAGTTGAACATGTCTTTTCCTAACCAATGATGACATAGGAGGCTATAAGTTATTACCCTTAAAAACTAGAATTAATTCATTTTTTTGGACTAAATGCTTATATGCACCGTGGCTTACTTCAAACTGATTTCTGTAGATCCTAATCTGTAATGGTATGGAATCTTTGGAAAGCAGTTAGGTCTTAGAGTCCCCATGAATGGAATTAATACCCCTATAAACACAAACAAACCACAAAAGGCTGCATCACATCTCACATTCTATGAACCACTATGAAATATCACCATTGACTAGGAAGTGGGCCATCAACTGACACCAAGTCTGTCCTGGTCTTTAACTGGAATTTCCTAACCTACAGACTATCTTGTTCATTTAAGCCACACAGTCTATGGTGTTTTTGGATGCATCCCAAAAGAACTAAGAATGTTAATACACTAATTTTTTTTGCTTTTTCTCCTTAACTCAGAAGCTATTTCAAAAGCATGATTCCACTCACTGAAGGCCCCATGGTTTTATGAAGAGCTTTTTCTGCAATTGCTCACACCATACATGACAAATACAATCAGAGACTGGAGAGATGGCTCACTGTGTTAGAGCACATGCTGCTCTATCAAGAGGACCAGAGTTCAGAACCCAGCACACACAGCATGCGTCTCACAGAAGTCCATGACTCCAGCTCCAAGGAGTCTCATGCTCTGCTCTGACCTTTGTGGGCACCCTCACACACATGTGTGCACCTACGCCGACGTAAAAGTGACTAAAATAATGTGTGTCACTGGACCCCACAGTACCTATTGTCCCCAGCAGATCATCTAGGAACCTACTGGAAAGAGGGAACAGAATTGAGTCAGCCCTCTGATATCAAAGTCTGAAGCTTGCTCACTGTTTGATCCATACCATGGTGCTTCTTTTCTCCTGTTTGCTGAACAAACTTTTACTTACTTGATGAGTGAGGTAAGGGGAAGGAGGTATCTTACATAAGGTGGTAAGGGCTGTTCCAATAGAAGTTCAAAGTGGAATTCTTTCCATACATAGGATAGTTAAAGAAATCTATCTCGACCAAATATCACACATATATGTGATACTTTTGCCCATGTGCACAGACAAATACACACCCCAAAACATCCCTTTAAGGTAGAATAGATTTGTAGAACAGAAAAAGGTGAAAAATCAATGGCAAGTATGTAAGAAATTTATGTCCAAGGAAGACTTGGGTCATTTCTTTATTTTGATATTTTAGGGTGTGGACTTACATGCACATGGAGGCCAAAAGTCAACCTCAGGTTTCAATTCTTGGGTGTGCAGAGTCTCTCCCTGAGACCTGGAGTTCCAAGATTCTGCTAAACTGGCTATTCAGGTCTCCAGAAACCTGTATATCTCTGCTCCCCTCCCCACTTCCCCACAGAGCAATCACTGGTGTGTGCCCATGTGCCTAGATTTTATGTGAGTGCAAATCATTACTTCCTTGTTAAGTTTTCATCACATCTTAGTCCACTTCCTCCTCTGCAATTGTGACTCACCCCTTTATTCATTGGCTCATCTTAAGCTGTCTGAAGACCATGAGGACTCTGGCTCTTCAGGGGATGAGGATGCCCTCTGTTTGGGAAAACACTTCTATTTCACCCTTCAGTAAATGCTGCCAAAACCCAGCAGGCGAACACAACCCAGTCTGTATGCTGAACACAGGTCGGATGCCCTTCCGTAGAGATTTAGGCTTGGCTTCTTTCCCTCAGCTATTAAACTCCATTCCCACAGAATTACTACATGTCTGAGGTTTCTAAAACCTTTTGTGTGGATCTCAAACAGTTATTGTGCAGGATCCAAATTCTGACCTTGCTTAAGCAAGCTTCAAATCCTTCCAACCCTGCCTCTGGCAATGAAGCTCCAAGGACACACAATGAAAGTGAGAGATAAGAACATCCTCTCCAGCTTGGTGATCACTGGGTACAGACCACTCACAGGGCAACCTCCCAAGCAGCAGCTCATCTCTTCCTCTTCATTAACTCTCTGGGTTAGATACCAGGGTCATCCACATTGATCTTAATTAACAAAGACACAATGGCTTAAACAAATAAGCAATGCGTTCAAATTCTACAGCCATATCAAAGCCAGGTTTGAAGGCACAGTAGCAAACTGTACCTCTGGCAAGGACAAGAGCAAATGATAAAAGGCAAAGGGAGAGAATCGACACGCCCCTTTCTCCCACTGGAAGAGAGAGTCAAAGGATTTTCCTACACATGCATAGGTAAGCACACAAGTTGAACCGCAAGGAGAGATTGTAATTATAAAATCACAGGTCAGAAAAGCTTCACTGACTTGGGCTAGACAATGGAATCAGGAGAGATGAATGTCAAAGCGGAGGTCTCTCATCTCAGCCCGAAACTGAAACCAGCACTCTTCAGTTTTTTCACCTGAACTAGAGAAAATAGGTGTACCCGTAGGATTCAGAACAGATCCTATCCATTCATAAAAACTACAATTATTTTATAGAGATCTCACCTTAAAAAAATAGATGGAAACCTAGCTGAAAGGAGAGGATCCTCAGAGTGAGCACTCCACACATGGCTCTGTGCATGGTGAGAAAAGAGTTTGGAGACAGCACAGAGAATGGGCTGCCATTACAATACTCGCAGCAGGAAGTCTGTCATGAGCAGAGGAAAGTGGAACAGCTTCCTGGGGCAGTTTACTTAGGAGGGCATCTTAGTCAAATGGACCAAAATCAATGAAGAGATCAATAATGACTAGTTCTGAACAGCCCCTGGCAGGACCAAATAATTACTCTTTTCTTTCGGCTCACTGTCATGCCTCCTGCTCAATCATTCCCAAATGAAATTCTCCACATCAGATTGTCTGCACACTTTGTCTGAATAACGTCATTGATTTCTTTTTTTTTTTTTTTCAATTTTGAGTTGCTTGTTGGGAAATGTATGAACCCCGGAGTAATTAGGTGAATGATAATTATAGTGGAATAACTGGGATGGTGCCTTCATGTGAGAATACAAGGAAAAAGGGGGGGTGGGAGTCAATTCATCTTTACCTGAGGGTTTTCATATGGACGAGTGAGCAAGAAAAGAGCCTATGAACCTAGCCGCCCATGTCTTCTGGTTGCCGTGGATGATTGCCACAATTACATTGACTGAACTTACATATATTATGCCTCTCATTTGTTCTGCCTTTAAGACAATAGGATGTATGCAGCATAGAAATGTAGTGTTATTAAACTTTCACCTAGATACCATTAAGTTTACCAGATTTCCAATGAGGTTTGATAAGATGTCCAAATGCAATACTCTGGCCAAATATCCAACCTGTGTGGATAGTGGTTCTAGCATCATAGACTGTACATATTGCCTGTGCAATGACTCTTATTTATTTCGAAGGAAAAAAAAAAACATTTTCTCAATTTGTTTAGTCACATCAATATATTTTGATCATGATGAAGAGACAGAGAGGTATTATAAATGGTGCAATATTACATCTTTCTCCTAATGCCTCTAAAATCTTTTCTGGCAATTCCCTGTGTGAAAATCAACTTCTCGAAATATCTTTCTTTGCAGCTAGATTAAGTTTGTTTTTGTTTTTGTTTGTTTCTTTTTTCCACTTAACAGTTATGACTTGGAAATTAGGAACTTCCCAGCATCAAACTTCTTGTTTTTTTTGGTTTTTCGAGACAGGGTTTCTCTGTAGCTTTGGTGCCTGTCCTGGAGCTAGCTCTTGTAGACCAGGCTGGCCTTGAACTCACAAAGATCCGCCTGCCTCTGCCTCCCGAGTGCTGGGATTAAAGGCGTGCGCCACCACCGCCCGGCTTATCAAACTTCTTCCTATGAAAATCTATCGTTATCATTTTCAGTGCCAGTTTCGTTAACAAATGAAATTCATATCTTCTTTTTTACTGTCACCCAGTCTTTCTTTAATCTCTTATGATCTGAGTTCTCAGAAGCACCTCTTTCAGAAATACCCCTACCACTTTCCTCAGCTCCCTGCCTTTTCTCACATTGTCGCCACCTTTTCTAATAGCACTCTGCGCCATTCACGATGTGTGTTGTGTTATTAAAATTACTACCTGTTTTGAAGCATCATCTGTACTTCCTTGTTGATCTGGGATATTACAAATTGTTAGAATTCCTCTTTTGTCTTGCTGGCCCTATCATACAGGACACACACATTCAAAGCGGGTGTGAGAGTTACTAGAGTGCTGCATTTAGCATTGGAATGGGCCCTTATGTAATTGCAGAACTCTGGCATGCCATGACTCTATTGTGCCTGAATAGTGGTGCTGCATAGATCACAATAATTTTCTGACAATCACTGGAAGAAAAGGCTCAGCCAGGTCAGGACTCCAAATAGAAAGTTTTGTTATCTAGCAGAACAGATGGTGAACTTTGCCAGCTTCCCTAGGAAAAGAGCCCCATCTGCCCATTTGCCTTGGTAGCTTCCAGGGGTCCCACCTTGCAGATCATTGCAGCAGGAATTTCCCTAGACAGCCTGATAGATTAAGTCTGTGGAACTGTTCTTCTAGTGTTTATAAGGATGGACGTGGCATTTCCAGGACTTGCTTTTTAGTGAGCAGTGTAACGTGGAGAGACTGTCAATGGGGAACTATCTCTAAGTTTGATATGGGGTTCTGTTTTGACTCTCTAAAGGAGACAGACCCTCTTGCTGTAGTACAAACTTCAAGCTTTTGAGTGATGTATAGCTCTGAGTCTCAAATCTATTACATGTTTGTCAGTGGCTTGCATTGGGCAAAATGCTTCTCTCTGCCCTCCTCTTTCATTTCTTCTATTCAACAGTTCTACTCCCCTTCTGCTTCTCTCCAGTCAAGTTCCTTATTAAACAGTCCATAATGAGTGGCTCCAAATTTCTCCCTTGTGACCTTGTTCTCTACTATCTAGCAGCTTTGAAGACCATCTTATTTTGAGAACTGCCAAATATGTTACATTTTGTGAAGCCTCAGCAACTAGAGTACACCGAGTACACCGGCAATTCCATTCAGTGTTGGACAATATAAGACTATATGAAATGAGATGGAAGAGTCTCCAATGATTTCTCTTTGCCTTCCCAAGAACACGTTTGTTACAAACGTTGGTCCCTTCTCTGTGGCAATCTTTAGCACATGAATCTGAAACAAAACTCATTCTCATTTGTAACCATCCACAAGCAATACAATGTCACTGCATGCCATCCTACCATAGAGAAGGGAAATGGATGTTAAAACCAGATTGCATAGATCTGAATCTTTAGTTGAGTGAATACACGCTGAAGTGAATGCAACCTTGGAGTAAACCCCTTAGTTTCTCTGAGTCTTTGAATAAGAATTTAAAAACAACAGGCTCAAAAAGGAAACACTGAAATCTTTTCCTTAATATTAATTGTAAAGAGTGTGTCGTATTCTAAAGTGTCCCAACTTCATCTCTCTATACACTTATTGCCTTTAAGTTTAACTATTCTATTTTCTCTAAGACATATTGACAGTCTCATTGAATCCTTGCAGAAATGCCAGAAGGCAGACACATTTTTTTCTCTGCTTTACAGATAGAGGTGAATAGACACAGAAAGTGACCTTCATCTCCACAAATAAATTCTTCACAGTGTTGGGCTAGAGCCCATAGAATAAACCACCCACATTCTTACACAGTGATCTTACTGAGAAGATTGTATAAATGTTCACACGTTACAAAAATCAATAATCCGCAGGGGCTAAGTACAGAGAACCTTTAGAAGTCATTATGTGCTGAAATGACAGACAAATGTGTCTACCTGTCCAAATCAGACCTCACATCTACTTGTCACACTATTTGAGAAGAATGTTTCTATCTACAGCAATGACAAGAGCACTAAATTTACTATATATATTCTTGATTATTCATTTTCAGGGGTAGGAGTAATAGTAGTTGTCATATAGGCCCCCCCCCTGCATGATAGGCAAGCTCTGTACCATTGAACTACAGCACCAGGATTGTAATAAATATTTGTTTACATGAAGATTAGGATGTAATAAAGAGAACTTACTTGGAAATATGTTTTGAAAAACATGGAGGGCACTGCATGAAAGGAGAATTTTCAGATAAGGAAAAATGAGAAATAAAAGTAATTTAAAGGAAGCCTGCTTCACTGAATACCCTGAGTCAACATCTCAGAAACAAAATAATAATTTCTTTATTAGAATAGAAAATACATGATTGCAAAGCTTGTATTGCTAATTGAAGTTCAAGTAGTTGCAACTGATGAAAAAGAAATAATCAGAAATGCTGGGATGTTTCCTATAAGAGTTAGAAAATGCATTATAATTCCAGTTGTGGATAGAAATTTAATGCATTTTAAGCAGGGTGTAAAGGGTGAATAATTGTTTTGTCATTTGGAGGGGTGGATTTCAGTCATCTCGATAACTATAATCATAATTGAAGGAAGTTGAATGCATATTGGAAAATGATGGATGAAAAACTAAATAGAGGAAAGCAAATGATAGCTTTCAGGAGGAATTAATGTCATTAATTACTTAGAGCTTTAGGAGAGAATCAGGAACAAAGTATGTTTTAGAAACAATGGACCTACCTCTAAAAGCAAAACTAACTGTTCACATAAAGTACATTATTGAAAATAAAAACATTTGGCAGTAAGGAGGTTTTTCCCATCTGGAATTATTAGGTCATGCATAATATGGGTGTTTGGAGTTCTACTTTATTATGGTTATATTCTTTCGTGATAGATAAAATATATCCCACAGAATTTAGTCACAATTAGAAAATTAATATTGAAAGAAATACGCTGAACAAATGGCCATGATCTGCTTCGCTCTGTGAGTGTGTTTGTGTGTGTGTGTGTGTGCCAATGATCAGCAATGATATGAGACAACACAGTGGTGTGCACCTGAATGAAACATCACAACCTGGAAGAAATATTTCTAAACAAACAGCTAATGCAAGCTCTTCCTCCAAGACCATATGACATTTGCTGTTCAGATGATGACAGACAGGAAGGTCAAGCTAACCTTGTTCAGTCTGGTGATCATTAACGTTCTCACAAGCATAAGGGCAGAGAAAATGACACAGAAGATTCTGACATTTAGACACCTGGCAAAGAAAAGAAATGTCTTTTCACATTCTGAGTTTATCTGTGTACCAAAATTTTGGAGTAGAAATCTTAGGGATGTTTTTGATTCTTTTACCAGCATGTGTACCTTTTTGTTAGAGAACCTATTGAATATATGAAGGGACTCTGAGTGGTCAGAGATATCATCAAAAATAATAATGAACCTTTCTTTCTTTGGGTGTAAAATTCA